>NC_071353.1:52897632-52930132 GCF_943734655.1 Sabethes cyaneus | reverse complement strand
TACCCGTTTTTGTAAAAACCTCTTATTTTCTTTTGCTTATATCTACGGAAGTATTGGGTTTAGAAAGACACTATTTTCACATTTTCAAGGGAAATTACCCAAGGAATTCAAAAAAAAATATTATTTCTAAGCACCAGAGCTACCAAATACTTTTAAACTTAATTTGAAAACTAAATTTTCTCTCAATGAAGACAATTTGACCTCAAAAATACCAACTTTATGGTATTTTGCAGATTTTTTTACATTAGAAAAACTCATCGCCTGAGATATAAGCAAAAGAAAAAAAATTTTACATAAAAGTGGGGTATCGCTTGCTTTAAAACGCTGTATCTCGGGATCGGCAAAGAATACCTCGGGGCGATGGGTGGTTTTTATGTAAAAAATTCTGTGCAACACGATGAAGTTGAAATTTTTGAGATAAAATTGTCTTCATTGAGGCGAAAATGTAAATTTAGTTTTCAAACTGAGTTTAAAAATATTTGGCAGCAGTGGTGCTCAAAAATAATATTTTTTTCTAATAATTTCTTGGGTGATTTCCTTTGAAAATGTTAAAAGAGTGTTTTTCTAAACCTAATACTTCCGGAGATATAAGCAAAAGAAAATAAGAGGTTTTGACAAAAACGGGTATTTTCCTTAAAAATGGAGGTGCTCTCATTAATCGAGGAAATGTCCGATCGGCACCAAATTTTCGATTTTTACTTCCTGGCCGAAAACGAATAATCCGGCGGAATTTGGTTCAAATCCGTGAAGGTCGATTACACGTTTGAACTTTTTCTCGGTCACTTGGCATGGAATGACCCATATGTTCGATGAAATCAGGGTGTATGAACAAAGTTTTATCTGTTTTTCTTTTTATTAGTAATAGCATTAATAGTACTGGGATGAGTATGAGTATAAGACCCAATTCTCTGGTACACTTTTTTATCAAAACTGCTTGATACAACTATTGAATAAAGTGATTTGGTGATCGCAATCGTTGTATAAATCGATTCGATAATAAATTGTGAAAGAAAACCTCGGTACGATCATTTGAATGGAACGGCTCGGTACGACTAATGAACATATGACCACGTGATAATATTAATTTCAAACGATTTAGTACAAGCGTTATATGAAGTAAATGGTTCGGTTCATTGTTGAATGATGTATATGGTTCGGTATGACCATAGATGAATTGAATGATTCGGTACGATCATTGTTAAATGAAGTACAGCCTGAATTCGTTAATTGGGCCATGACTGCACTCCAGCTGATTCGCTAATTGGGCCGACTGACAGTTGTTAGAAATTTCTAAACTCGAAAATTCCATACAATTTTGACATTCAAGTTGTCACATAGCCCAATTAGCGAACACCCAATTAACGAACCGCCCAATTAACGAACCACCAATTAACGAAACTTTGCTGTATATGGTTCGGTACGACTATAGATGTTTTAAATGGTTTGGTAGATGAAATAAATGGTTTGGTACGTTCACTGTTGATGAAGTATATCGTTCGGTACGACCATAGATGAGTAAAATGATTCACTGTTGAACAATCGCTGGAATTAACTCAATCACCTAGTTTTGCTATGCTTAAGCTCTACCCAAGTAACTAGTAAGCACTAAACACTAGTCCTTGGACAACATTGTATAAGCATACAGAACTATGATTAAAAGCATATTTTTCTTTATATACTTCTGTAGAACTCACATAATGCTAAAAAGGCGAAATAGGGGGTTGTTAAAATGCTACGCCACAAGCATCCAATAAGCATTATCAGTGTTTGTTTGAGGCTTAAACGAAACGTCATTTTGTCTACATTACCGACATATCGAAAAAGTATCGATGACATATCGTTTGCTTGTTACGGTAAATAAAAATAGATTCGGTCGGGATTTAAAAAACTAAAAAAGCAATTTTTTTGCTGCATCTCAAGGGGAGCAGGATAAACAAAACCATTTTTGGAAATGCTGAATAATCTTACCACCTAGACAGGGCTCGAACCGGGAGTTAGTCATGCAACCTCATTCGTTTCCTTGCACCTTTGCTATCTAAACCGTAGCGGATGTGATTGAGTGAGGAGAAATTAGTCGTATTTAAATCTTGGTGATATTCCCTCTCATATCATTGCTGCTTGTCCTGCATTACCAATAGGGTAGAAAAAGACGGCAACCGTCAGATGGAAGAGGGCACAAATAGTGGCCGCAGAATAGCAAAATAAGAAGTCAAGTACAAGCCGTTCATCAACACTTACGGCTCGTTTTAATGCAATTGACTAAATGCATTATATCGTTACGTTATATGCGCATATATTGCTTTCTTTAATGCTGATTTACGTTAATGCTTCTATGCATCAACAATGTTAATATACGTTTTATAAGCATTAAGGTTGCTAATATACAAAAGTTTGGCACTTGGGATGCAGAATTATTTCCAATATACGGTTTTAGATTAATGCTTATGGTTACTTGGGTAGCGTAGCGGGAGGGTTTTTGGGGGTCCGATTTCCCACTTTAGAAGAAAATTTGTTCTTCACTTTTTAGTTGGAAATTATTCACAGTCAGCTCTTTAGAGCACAGGAAAATGTGTGGGGCGGGTTGTACGATTCTCGTCGGTGTCGTCAGCAGCTTAAAGTCGGGGTGATCCTTCTCGCCCACTTCCAGGGCGTCTCTGAAGTTGCAGTTTTTTACAAAAAAAATAAAAAATTTCGCTTTAGAGCTGGACGAGCCATCTCGCACGTTACGTCCCTCTGTGCAGGTATCGGTGGGGTTTCTGTATAGAACCGTTTTCCTTACGACGTATCCGGTTCACTGTAGTTTACCGGTTTTCGCCAAATGCACGTTGGTAATCTCCCCAAGCAGCTGCGTCATTGGGAAGGATTATAAAAAGAAGAGAGCCCAGCGTACTGCTTTGTGGCGCATCTGGTACGTTTGGGTGATGCGATGCACTGTGCTGTCATTGCGACGAACGATATGAGCGGCTTGGTGCATCACAGTGTCGGCAATCATCGGTGTCGTCTAGATTCCAACCGTGTTCAAAAACCAGACAGCTGGACGCAGCCAGTCGTATTCAGTTGGTTAAACAACAAAGACTTGGGTGATTCTTTGTGGCGGTAAGTTAGAGTTTGCACTGGTTGGACACGTTGTAAGGATGCCGGACGACAGAGCGACGAAAACAGTTCTTTTCGATAACCACACCGGCTCTAGAAACAGAGGGGAGGGGGAGCTGCTCATCGTGCAAGATGGTTCGACCGTGATTTGCAACTTCTGAGACGACTGGCCCAAGAGTTGGATGGAAACGACTGCTGAAACAGCACGAGCCACCCCGTCTGTAGACTGCTGACGACGAAAACGATGTAATATCTGTAATTATTCTAAAATCTATTTTTTGTAATGTATTTTTTTTTAAGAAATCAAATTATGAGAATGCAATGGAAACGCATGGTGTATTATTTTTACTTGCAATGAAATGGATGCCGAAGTATGTCGAAAATATCATCCTATGCCCTATATTGATTTTCTCCAGTGTCAAGTAGATAAGAATTTTTTGCAATTGTGATGCTTTTTGATTTTCAATTTTCAAAAAAAAAAAAAAGAATTCGGATCGAATTGCGATTTCGCGTTGAACGCCACAATAATATCACTATTTATTTGGTCAATATTTAAACAAATTCCGTTACATAATCGCTCAAAGGGTTTATAATTGATAGCAATGTATATTTACCGGCTTTACTGTATTTTTCCCGATTATGATTGCTGAGTAGATAATATCTAACTTGTTTTCGTACGCTTTCGACCTTTGACAGTTATTGCTCAAATACGTGCTCACAAACAGTTGTAATAGGTAGTCAATAAAAGTTGATTGAGACTAGCAGCCGCATTGACATTCAAGTGATTCTTACGAATCTAATAGCTAAGTGCTGTGTAACTTCTAGGCAAGATATTCTACCTCGAATACAACGTTGTATTGTATTGGTCACATTAGGGATACTGTTTGTTTTGCTTTATTTTGTTTTGTTTCACATCATCCAAGGGCCAAGTTATTGCCGGAATGTACCATACAAGCCGTTGGGGAGAAAATTACAGGCTCAACCCTCTAATGGGTGAAGCTGTCTAACTGTGGCTACAAATGAAACTTTTTTCTATCGACGTTGTAAGAATTTTTTTTATTTTGGTCATCATGCAAACACAAAAAGTCAGTAAATTGCCTTGACATTATTTTGTGAATTATTGTACACTTTTAATTTTTATAATTAAATGATCTACTGCGAAATTTTTCTGTAAATACTTCAAATGCTCTATTTGATTTTTTTAATAAATGGATTTAAAAAAATTGTACAGTTTCTTATAGAAGTTTAAAATTGTCTTAGAGAGCTTTGGGCCTGAAAAGTGCAAAATTCATTTGCAAACTAAATATTTCTCACCTGGCGTTCTTTCAGATAGTTATTAACCTTTGACTCAACTCTTTTGACTAAAAGACTGACATGAAAAATTATCATTAGCTTCATTCGATCGATTTTGCCTGTTAGAGGGTTAACAATGTTTTCGAAGATGCCACGTTCATAACTTTAGGAAACTTCTAATTTCGCGTAAGGACCCAATCAGATCAATTCCCACATATCACATCCAGTCGTTATCCCGAAATTCGTGCAGTACGGGCCCTATTAATACTAATATAGCAATCTGTACTCCATACAATATAACATTATACGTACTTAGGGCGATTTCCGTTGCAGGAATCAGACAGAGGAAACCCACAACCTAGTGGGAGTTGATTCATTCTTAAGGGCACAGATGGCGGCGTAGTTAACCTCAAATGTTTATGTGTCGCCGCAAATAATGTGCGCCTGACAGACAGGGTTGGGAATCACACATCATTTTGCTGTGCCTCTTATTGTCGTCAAAGTCATTTAACGTATAAGGTTCCGGCAAAAAGGATTCTTTTTCTTTCTCTTTTCATGCTTCTTCGGATAACGATGCCCCTAGGCGTTTTTCATTGCATAATATACCAGTGAGTTTTATTTCAGACTACTTGTGAGGATATTTTTTATTAGTAGGTATATTTATTTTTAGAGTCTTTCTATCTCTCTTATCAAAGATACAGACAGTATGTGACTGACAGGTAAAATAAACGGTTTGCTGACGGACAAAGAAACATTCGAAATTAAACCACTCTTCCGGCTGTGTTTAGCCGGAACTTCTTAAGAAAACCTTTTCCGTCGAGTAGTGATTTAATTTGAAGTTCGTTTTCCCCGAGCAAGAATGAAACCGGAAAAACAAAAGGGATCTTCTGTTTATTCGGGTTATTTAGAAGATCACAAAACAAACGATAAAATGGGTAGTAGCTCTTGCGTATAAGGTTTTATTATACTCAAATAAAAGTGAATTTGATAGGTCCCTAAGAGAGACAGCAACCAAATATACTTCTGCACTGAGTGGCTTTTAACCCATTTTCGAGATAATTTTGATGCAAATGTTATTTATAGAACTTTGCTGGGCCTTTTCAAGGATAATCTGTATTACTGTAAAATGGAATCGATGTGAGAAAAAAAATATCATGGCGGTTTATGCAAATTGACAAAGTTTTTCCGCCATTAAGTTAAAATACTGTCTGTACGCACGTTCCGGACAATACTCACCGAACAGCAGCAGCAGAAAGTCCGACACGGCCAGATTGAAGAGATAGTAGTTGGTGGCCGTGTGCATGGATCGGTTTTTCGCAATCACTATGCAGATAGCGAGATTTCCCAGGATACCCGCGACAAAAATGAAACAATAGCAAATGGTGATCGGCAGTATTATGCAGATGGGGTCCGGGCTGGTATCGATGTTCTCGTTGGACAGCTGGTTCTGGCCACCGGCAGCGCCTCCGCCGGTATCATTTATGTCGGACGGACTAGCAGCCAACAATATGCCGGAGCTGGAGCTGGAACTGAGTAAATCGAATCCCGAAAGAATGGTGGTGGCGGTACTCCTGTCGCCGGATAGGGACGAACCAGTTGAGTTCACGGCGGCCAGTTCCAGGTAGAGTAGAGAGCGGTTTAGAATTGTAGCTGTTGTAGTAGTACCCGTTGCCAGCTGAAACTCCATCATATCCGTAGGGTGCACCTGGTATACGTATCTTTGTAGGATTGGAATGCAAAAGTTCACAGTGTGTTTTAGTGGTGTATAGTCTACACATCCGGTGCGGCTTAGCCAGTCTGTAATGAGAAGAGAACAATGACAATTACTTGTTAAGATACAGTTTGGATTTAATAGAGACATTCCTGGTAACTGTTTTCAATTTGGATATAAAATTTTCATGCATGTTCACGGTGACGCAATGTGTCACTTCATATTTTTCGTTCTCCATATTGAATTATTCTTTCTGGAATGGCTTTTATTCGTTCAAAAACAGACACTGACGAAGTCGTAGGTGAAATACGTATCTGTCGTGAATAAAATATACATAGTATAATTAAATTGGATAAGTTTTCTTCTTTTTATTTAATTTTAGGTTTCGTATTCTACTAAGACGCTCCAAAAACTTCAGTCATGTCTTTTATCGAAATCAGAACAGTTTTTTAAATTCTTTCCGACATTTCAACTTTGTCTTTTTGGAGTCTTTTTCAAGGATTGAATATTGTCCGTTCTTTGTCGTTTGTCTTGAATGTTAAGGAATTAAATGTCTTCTGTAGGTTTTGGTTGGATAGCTGTCGTCTGTTAAACGTTTGAGCTATTTTCATAATTGGACGTAATTCGACACATTACTTTTTTGCACCGTGGCTTTGCACCTACTATAGTATTCCAACCATAGTTAGAAACGCTGGAAATAATTCTGTTCTGATCTGTTCTGAGTCGGACAAAAAGTGAAAATTAAGATCAAAAAGGAACCTGTCGATACATTTTTTCTGGAATTTTAAAAATATTTATTTCATGCTATTCTGAAATTTCCAAAGGCTTGTCCTGACACAGCTAGCAGCTGAAATTGTTGTTAGTAGCCGGGGGAATAGATCAGGATTCATCTTAATGGATGATGTGATCTGTTGATGAAAGCTACACGTGAAATCGGACTTGCAAATGGACTTAAATTAGAGTTCTATTTAGATTTGAAAATGGAGCTGAAATTAGTCTTGAATTCCAATCTAATCTCTAATCAAATCTCACCCTTACATAGCCAATTATTGAAAGCATCTTGGAAAATGATGAATCTTGATTCAAGTGGAACCAGAAATATAACCTAATTTCATTAAACTTCTTCAAATCAAGGGAAAGGAAGAAAGCGTGGACCTCCTGTACCAAACGCTTCCCATATAGATGGTTGCCTAAAACTACAGTTGCAAGGTTAGGAAATATCACACGACCGCACACCTCCTAGCTTGGCTACTCAATTGTACAAATTGGAGTACTTCCAGGTATGGCCTCGTGGAGGCGCAAGGAAGGGGTTTGGGATGATTAGAGCTACGTTGGGTGCGTTTCCTAGTTGCCTTCTCCATTTCATACCAGTTGAAATTAATCTTGAATTCGACCTTAAATTAGACTTAAAATTAGACTTTACAATAAAATTGCTGACGGGAGTACTGCTGGTCCTGATGGTTGGTGAACGGCTAGATAATGCATAACATCGGTACTTTGCGAACCATCAGGTCACCCATAGACACCCATAGTGGCCCTTAGCCTCGTATCTAGTAACGCCTATCGCACCCTTAGCGGTAACTCGGAAAACCTACCAGGGTAGTAACTAAGATCGTTTACCGACAGAGAAGGAGACACTCGTGCGAATGTTGAGCGTAGCAATGAGGAATAGCATTGTCAGCCTTGAGCGTCTGTCCCCACAACGATTCATCAACCAAATGCGAGTTTATACTCTAGGTTAGGAGCAGCCCACGAGTCACGACAGCGTTTGACTCGGAGTGGGCGGCTGAATTAAAAATTTTGTTGTCTCAGCACTACAGCTAAGATGGGAGTCCTATCACGAGACTCGGTAGCGTGACCTATCTAGTAAGGCAATTTAGGTAAATCTATGTTATTACGAACAATCAAAGAAATTCTACTCGGAACATTCAGCATGAACAAAAGCGACGGAATAAGGGCATGGAATGGATGCTTGGTACCTGAAACTGTAGATCGCTGAACTTCATGGGTGTATAGGATGCTAGAACAGTTAGAACCCTTAAAGTTTGGTATCATGGAATTGCAGGAGATCTATCGCAAAGATGAGGAGGTGTGGAGATCAGAGAAAATAAGGAACAATGTCACCAGAGCAGTGGAGCGACTGACAAGTGATGAGGAGAATGCAGGATTGCGTGATAGATTGAAAGGCGATCAACGCGAAGTTGTGTCTATTGAAGATAACGAGATTACAGCATCATCAACGTGCACTGCCCGCATGAAGGTAGACCCGACGGTGAAATGGCGTTCTATGCGCATTTAAGGCAACGTAGTTACGGTAGCTGTTCGCCACGGGACATCAAGATCGTAATCAGAGATATGAACGCCCACATCAGCAGGAATCCAATGCGGCTCCCTACGTGGTAAGGTTATCGACTCGGACCATTACCTAGTAGTAGTACATGTGCGCTCAAAACTAAGGACGGGTTATACCTCGTGACAAAGCAGCTCTTCTCGGTTAAACATTCGGCGTATTGAAAACCCGCGAGTTGCCAAGAACTACGCGCGCGTACTCGATGAAGCTTTATCTTCCTCTGTAGAGCTAGGCGCTTCAAACCTCGAAGACGGATAGAGTAGGATACGTGCGGTCATCAATGAGGTCACAAACGCGGTGCTAGATGAGGTAACCTCGAGCGCACGGAATAATTAATTTGAAGAGAAATGCCAACAAGCGAGGGAAAGGAAAAAAGAGCTTAGGAAAACTATCTAACCATTGTCACGAGGGGTCCAACATAACTCCAGCCATCCCAAGCCCTTACCTAGCGCCTCCACGTGGCCTTACCCGGTAATGCTCTATTGAGTAGCCAAGCTAGGAGGTGCGATGATGGGTGGTTCCCGGCTGCCTGATCTCAAAACTGCGGGTTTGGATGACGGCTGAGCCACACGACCTTGTTAGTAGGTAAGCTTAACATAAGTTATTTTAATTATTTGTTTCGTTTTACCTCATGGAACAAGCACCTCCTACTGTACAGTTTAAATAATGCTCATAGATACCAGAAGAAAAATTAAATTAATAATGGAAGCACTCATGTAAACTCAAATGATGCAACTCTATTCCATTCGAAGGACTGCTGGTGAGATTGTTCTATTTATGTCCATATATCTTCATATCTATATATAGAAGAGCCTTGTCTGTAGCCAAAACGAGGGGCGCGATATGTATTTTCGTGGTAATAAACGCCCACATTAAGCAAAGACTCAAACCAATCATACCAGATTGCATTCAAGACGAGCAAAAGTAACGTAGTTGCACCTCATAGAGTTACATAGCGTTAGCGTTACATAGCGTACCTTCAATTTGCTCTCAACCAGACGCGAGGCGACGCGCGTGGGTTACAGCTAGTAATGTATATTCATATAACTCATATCTTATTACATTGCCATATACCATCATTACCGTAAAGGGGAAGGAGCATCAGGGTATCGAATGAATCGAAGACTGGATGAGGGATGTGGTAACCAGCCTAAGTCATATAAGGTCGGAGAGGATTTTGACGCGCCCTTCTAGCACACAAATCATCACGCAAGATAAGTATGCACGGCGAAGTTATGTACCTAGAAAGCGGAAGCCTATGCTAGAAGGAGTGTCTTATATTCCCGTGAAATCATATAAGCGACATTTAGAGAGATCATACTTTCCCATCGTGCACTGGGCGAAAGTTGGGAAACTACGGTGAGCGGGCCACGTGCGTCGCAAGGATGCCGGCCGACTGTGCAGTGAAATCCGTTCTCTTCAGGTGATATTTTCAAACGTAATGTTTTTGATTAGTAATACAATACAGGATTCAAAATGGCCGCTAATAGCTGAGGAAGGTCGATTCGGAAGCTTAGATATCGCATCATGAAAAAAGGTGACAAAAAGTCTCTTTCGCACTAGATCAACTTTCGTTTAAAATTTAGATTACACTGAACCTGATTGAGAGAAAGCTGCATTGAAATTGAAATAAATTTATAACATGGGGTGGCTGCTGCATGATTTTACATTCCAAGCAAATGATTGATTGATAGATGCAAACGCCACACAAAAGCCAATTTCAATTGCGATCGAACCAGATGGCTTCGATTTTGTTTTATTTACACAGCACTGGCAGACGTCTCGCGGGTAAAGAATCCTAAATAAAGCAATCAATTATCTTTCCGGCGGATTATTTTTTTTTTCGGCCAACGATTCAAAAATTTATTTGCTTTGCCATTGTGGAATTGTTTGCAGTTTTTTTGGGTCAGCAAAAATTTATGCAGTACTCATTTGGTAATTCTTTGGCCTAAAGGAGGATTCAAAATAAATAACGGGAGTAGGAACTTAACGCGTTTAACTATTCGCTTTTGTTTTGAAATGTTAGAGACTTTACCAAACAATAACTAATTTTGCATGTGAATATATAGTATAGTATCGTGTAAGCATAGTTAATTTAAATAAGGCATTCAAACTTTATTTCTCTTCGTCTTTACTGGAAATTTTAATTTATTATTGTTGGTATAAGTTTTGGAACGTTACCACAACAAAATGAAAGTGCAATTATTCATTGGCTCGGGTGGGACAGTCGAGCAAAAGTTTTTACATTCTAAATCGCATTCTTTTCGTCGCTGCTGTTGTGAAACCATTTACCCATTCAGTTGTAATTAATCGACACTGGCACTCCGCTGAAGTTCTAACCCTTGGGCGGAAGAATGTTTACTTTCTATACTTTTCAATTTCTGTAGAGATTGGTTTGTCAAACTGGAACCGATGGACCGTAAAGATCAATTTTACCACTTCAGCAGATTTTATCGTGAATCAAAAGTGGTGCGGAAAGCAAAAATAAGAGATCGCAAGAAGAGTATTTACAGGAAAAGCTTTGTACAAGAAAGGAAATTTTGGTAAAAAAGGAATATCGGGGAGATATTTTCAAATGAATGAAAGGGTCACTAGAGTGTCAAAAGCGGGACAAAAGTCGGGTTTCGACGTTTTTCGAGTACCAATGTATTCTAGTTTGTTTAAGATATTGTTAAAGTATATTTTGGAATATCTTATCAAATATATGTAGGTAGAAGAGTTTGTAGTTTGTAGGTAGTTTGAATTTCGTGTCGACTGCGATTGTGTTTGAAGTTATATAAAATTATGATATGTCAAAGTCCAAGTATTGCGGTTTGGTTTGTGGTTTGATTCGTTCCCAGGTAACCAATAAGCACAGACAAACAGACATAACTCTTGGAAGAAAAATCAACAAAAATTATCGTACCTCACATTTAGCCTGAACACTAGCACCATCTATGATCGACATTCCCAAATATCAAATAGCAACAGAAATATCCCTCGAAGTACAAGTATTTTTATGGGGAATTCCCCTTCTTTCGCCAAAAAGCGCCACTTTGTCCAAAACGGAGACATTCCCAACTAAGCCCAAATTTGAAATGACGGTTTAATCGGTACTATGAATGGAAAACGAGTGTTATGTCTGTTTGTCTGTGCAATAAGCATTAATATAAGCAGTTAATCAATCGTTTATTAGTATATCTGGCATTTTATACTGTACGTTGCCCTATATCAGCCTCTTGACTGCATTACTGTTGAAAATTGACATCCCCAATTTTATTTAAATTCTTTTTGTCGGTAACCAGCTGCAAATAAGCATTGTCAGCACTGTGGGAGAGTACATTTAAATTGCGGTGGTAATGTTTATTGGTCACCTGGGATGCGATCACTCCTAGAAAATAAATGTAGATAACTAATCTTATTCGTATCAATTGACCTTCTGAACCCTGTTTACTACTTCAATTCTACTTTTAATCAGACACACAACTGTTTATCAATTGCTAGCAAATGACAGGTAGGTAGTGTAAATTTTACAAAAGAACCGGTTGTGATTGTGTCCGAGCCGTGTCCTATAAATTTGATAATGGGAGAAGGAATTGCGTTTAAGTTTCCAAACCAGTAAGTATAAATCGTTCACCTTAGTCGACCTATCTTCTGATGCCTTTAAAAATATTTTCATCGAAACTTTCGTGGCACTAAGATTTATTTGTATTTTTCTAGATTGTGGTTTTTTTAATACCGGCGTGGATGTAATGAAAGAAAAACCCGGCTTATTACAGATGACGGCTTCTGAAGTGAAATTAAGCTAAACACTCCATCTTCTAGCAAGAAGCATGAGGCATTGGGTGGCGAGGGGAAGAAAAGAAAATTCTTTCTAAACTCAGTGAACCGAAATTCAACCCCGGTGAAAATACCAATCTTCCAAATACTTTTCGTAACAGGTAAAAGTATTTTTCTTATGAACAATATAAATTAGCTGTATTTAGGAGTATAGAAAGACGCTCGCGCTAGCAGGTTAAACTTTTGAATCCGAAGATCAACAATGCTGTTTATGTTCTATATTTAACCACAAAAACCTTTTTCTTTAATTTTGGTTCCAAATGAAAAAAAAATTAATGAGAAAAGGTGGGAAAACCCTTTGGTTTGAGCAACAGTAAAAAAGAAAAATGGACTGACTCCGACGTGGAAGAAGTTAGCGGTTAGTTGAATGACGTGGAGTGCTGAAAGAGCCCTTTTCGCAATGGCAGCACCAATGCTGTGGGATACAATGTTTATCAATAATGGTGGTAGTCAATACATCCGCCCCC
Organism: Sabethes cyaneus; assembly: GCF_943734655.1. Taxonomy (NCBI): domain Eukaryota; kingdom Metazoa; phylum Arthropoda; class Insecta; order Diptera; family Culicidae; genus Sabethes; species Sabethes cyaneus. The sequence goes on along the minus strand of NC_071353.1, from coordinate 52,917,399 downwards.
GGAAGAAGCATCAGTTAACGGTCATTGAAGCAGAACAATTTGTCGGTCAATCAATCAACAGCTACATAGCGAAACGCCCTCAAGGAAGGAAACAGGATGAATCATATTTCTATTCGGATGTAATTCCGGAAATTTTTCTATTTACCGTAGGAAGATATAAATGGTGATTTGAATTTTTAATACGTTTCATTGCCTATGAGCCTATTACAATGCATCCAGTAGGACTAATGGCCATGAACCATAATACATTTATAATACATAAATTAAAAAATGATTGAACTGGAAATATGGCAGCTGTTCACGCGAATTGTATACCTCCCAGTCGAGATTTCAATGCGTGCTTCGGTCTGAAGCAATGATTGATAAAAGCTGGATACCAGCGAGGTTGCGTAATTCCTTGAAGATGTATAATTTTACCGGTGTGTTTCGCCATGTTTACGGTAGGCAAATATTACTATATACATTTTGGATGTATTTTGAGCCGATCTGGACATTTCGGAATATCCATTGTCGGTTTTACGGGAACTCAGAATTAGCCATTTTGAAGTTTCTTCAGTAATATGGCAAATGGGGTATCAAATCAAAAGATTTTTCAACGAAGGTTCTTAGGTGAATTTTTGGATGTATTTTGAGCCGATCTGTACATTCTGGAATTTGGCCACCGAACTTCCTGAATAGCAGCGATCTCCACTCCGAGTTGGTGCAGCTCTCGAGCAAGCAAGCCAGCCCGTGCCGGTTTATGGAGAGTTCGGACATTCCAGGTACCAAGTTTCCAATCGTTATCCCTTAATCGTTTCCTTGTCCCTTGCCGTGTGCTATAACGATTTACCGTCCTGAATTTCTTTGTTCGTTGTTCGTGGTAATTGAGTTTTCGGTATACTACCTCACCGGGGTCGCGATACTTACATCCCGCTGATGGGTCTTCCATCTTAGGTATAGCTTGCGGGATACAGCATTTCATATTGAGCCGCCCGTTACGAGACAGACGCTGTGTGAGCCGCCCCTCACCTGGAGAACAGGCGCTCTAGTTCGCACCTCCTGGCTTAGCTGCTTCAGTAAGTACATGAAGCATTTCCGGGGAAGGCCATCGATCGTCATCATTTGACTTAGATCTGCGTGGAGGCGCCAGGTGGGAGCTTGAGAGAGCCAGAGCTATGTTTGACGCTCCTTCCAGGTATCTCTCTCCATTTCATAATGGATATTTGTTGCGCACTCCTGATTTCTTGTTTTATTTCTGCTACTGCGTATGACATAAAAAACCCTGCTCTACATTTTCGTACGTATATCAAAGTGAGAGATCAAATGAGAAATATGTACCGATATATGTCTTGAAAAATCGCACTAGATGCATGAAATCAGCATATGCGTACTATTTTGGAGGCGATATACGTACTGTATATAATTCGTAAACAATTCATATTTCACAGTATTTGTATACGATGAGATCCGACTCAACATGATTAATTCCATAATGCTATACAATTCTGTGATGCAAATCGTATGTAAATCAGTCGTCATTATTTTGTACGATTGCATATAAACTAGGGTGCAATTTAATAAGCTTTGTGTACGATTTCGATTTTTATTTAGAGACTTTTAAGATGATTTTCATATATTGATATACAATTTGTGGTTTGCTGGGAATTCCACTGCGATCTGGAATATCTCTGAGGAAATGGAACCATAATTTACCTATTTTTGTACTTACTTATTTTTTACTTATTTTTTCATTGAGTAATTCTCGCTGAAACGGGGCCAATACTGACACGAGGTCTTCAAATATTGGAACTTTTGCGCTTAATTGGTTGGAAATGGTTAAAAAATAAGAATTACACTTTTAATACCTCGAAATAGTGGACCCCTCGTTCGCCAAGGGGCCAGTTTCAAAAAATGTTGAATTTTGAGCAAACCTTCAGATCTATATCATGTGATATTTCATAAATTTGCCATGAAACAACTAACAATCGGCCCGGTTCTGTAAAAAAGAAGAACAGGGCTTTGTAAATGTAATTTGTTTACATTCATTTGATTGTTTACATTCATTACATGTACATTCTTAAATGAGTTTACCCGTAAATTGGTTGAATTTAGCTAAAACGTAGTTAAAACTACTCAAAATGCCTTTAAAGTGTACAAACTCATATTTTGAGTAGTTTTTCAACAAAAAAATTGATAGTAAAAGCTAAAAAGTGCGTTATTTTTCATAGAGAATAATTCAATTACACTTTAAGAGCATTTTGAGTAGTTTCAACCAAGTTTTAGCTAAATCCGGCCTATTTACAGATATAATCTTTTAAGAGTGTAGGCAGTACTTGAAAAACATCAACACATTAACCATCTGGCTCCCTTTTGGTCTGTTGTTGAAGTACAGCAATCCACCGAATAGGCCCTTGGCTGGTGCTGTTTGCTCATCGCAATTTCTCAGGTTTCTTCTCACAGATAGAGCTGATTTCTGGTAGGTGATACACCTTTGATAAGCCTCAACAATATATGATGTTTTTCCTCTCTTGTGATATATTAATAATGCTAACTATTGAAATTCAGCAGTAAATAGGCTATGAAAACAGATTATGAAATTTCATATGGTATTTATTATTTATCACATATTATTTTAAAAATGATATTGCTCTGCCGTATATATTCTTACGGTTATATAAAAATTACTAAATAAAAAAAGGATTATTTGATGCTGTGATTCGAAATTGTACAATAGGTTCACTTACGGTGGAAGCATTACAGCTATTTCTATTTGCTTTGCTCAATTGATTTCTTTGTCACGATGGTTCAGTGGGCTGTCTTGTGATATTTTTTCTGGGCAGAGCTCTTTGCTGGCAATAAAGGTCGCAATATAATTGCAGTGCCTTTTAGCCAATTACAGTGAATGAAGCTAACAAAAGTCACACCCACGTAAACAAAGCCTCACGGGTGTGCTAAGTATTCATCCATCATATAGAGTGTTATGAGAATTCCTGCCGCACCACTTTTATGAGGCAAAAGGATAGAGTTTAGAGTTCATCTTGAGATTGGTTAGGCACACTACATTTACTGATCAGTAGATAAAGGTTTGTTTTTATTTTTTAAACATTTTAAAGGTTTAAATCACTTTTTGGATTTTAAAAGCTGTTTTTATGCTAAAACAATAATTCTATTTATGAAAATGTGAACGTATTCCATTAAAAAGCTTTTCTAATATTTTTAAAACACTCTGTAGACATGACATCTTCGTCATGATTGTATCATCATCACCTTGCAGAAATATAATACTATAAGCACCTTATTCCGCCTGCAACGAAAACCAGACCGCTGACGGGACGTCATGTTTTCGTAGCAAGATTCGCAGCTCGCTCCCTAAGTGTTTTATACAAAGCTGGGCCGGCCACGTCGCAAGGATGTTGGACGACTGTGCCAGTAAAATCCGTTCTCTTCAAGAACTCCACCGGCACCAAGAGTAGAGTGGCCCAACGTGCTAGATGACTCGACCAAGTTGAAGCCGACTTGCGTGTGCCGATATGCTTAACAAATTGGTAACAAATAGTCCAAGACCGAATACAGTGGAGTGGAGACGAATTCTTGATATGGCAAGAGCAACTCCGGCTCAATGCTGCTGGAAGAAGAAGCACCTGATTTACAACTCTTATCCAGGGCATCGCATCTTATCTCTAAAAAGAAACAGTCTAAAAATGGCGTTACAAACATATTAATATTCGTATAGATGTCAGAACCAGGTTAAAATCCCAGTGCCACCGTTGACAATGGCGAATTATTGTCCATGCAGTTAAAAATCAAAATTAGGGCCCGGAACATTTGGGAACACGATACACTGCTAACAATTTTTCATTGAACATCAAAATATGCGACCACACTGACTTAGTTGGTATCCAATGTAAATAAACAAACTGAAATCGATGCGAAGTTATTCGTTGGACACAAAAAGGGAACCTTCATGGTATACTTAAATTTGTTAATTGTATTATATACCTTAAATCAAAATAAGTTTTTGCGTATGAACCGTTACGTTTGCGTTACAAATAATAACCCAGCAAAATCAAGTACAATTATTTTCATTATCCAGAATTAAACGGAGTATCAAATGAAATGACAGGAATGTTATTTAAAGTTTTTATATGATTTTTAATGTATTCCTTAGAAGTTCCTGACAATTTGAAAAGTATTATTAGTCTCAAGAGTTATATTGCTATGTACACGTAGAAGCAAATAAATCAATCTGTTTTACTTAAAAACAAAAAAGAAGTACATAACGAAGCACTAGCTATCGAGGAGAATAACCGACACGAATTGGTAGATTTCGAAGCAGACGAGATACATAAACAGCGATAAAATTTCCATTTTTGTTGCAAGTTATACTGTTCCTAGTAACGTCCACGTGAAAAGCGGAATGTAGAAGGAAACAATTTGACAGAAATTTTGGAATCATATTGGCGAGTAGTAAAAAAGTAAGTGCATAGAGTCCTAGCTGTGCTGATGATTATTCCAAACTGAAAGACATACAAAAATTTGTACCGCAGCAAGATGCACGTAAAAAGAAATTCTATTATGTGTTATCGATTTCTCCCAGACTTCTACGGAATTGGCGACATAAGACAATTACAATTTATGTTTCTCAAATGTCGACAATAACACTTGGTATCGACAAATTCCAAAGTAATTAATTATGCCACAAAACTCGGATCGATCTGGTGCCAACAAAACAAGCAAAGCCATGGGTATAAACGTCCTTTAGAACTTGATCCTTCTTTATCGACAGACTTCGCAGCCGGTTATTAGAGTACAGGAAAATTGCGGAGCTAGTGCAAAGATCCTATTAACTTTGTAGTGGCACCGCCCAGTCGAGCTTTGAACTTACGACGAGACGATTGGTTTGTTAGACCAGCATCGTACCCCAGAGCTAACAGGATGAGCAGAAAACATAGAAAGGATACTCAAAGAAAATCGGGTTATAAATATACCGCTTTGTCGACAACATTTCCTTGACAAATCCAATAATTTCTTTGCCGCGAATTTAGATTGCTCTAATCAGAAATATTACACTTTAATTGTAGCCGTACCTATCTGGATATTGCAGATAAAAACTGGTGTGGTAAGTATTTCTAACTAACCAACAAAAGCGCTAGGTGCAAAGAAAAAAACTTTTACTTTCAGTTTTTACCAATTATTTCGCATGCCTACACGGTACACGATTGTTTTTGTTCTATCTTATCTTGTGCCAATTTTACTGACGCCGATTTTAGATGAGCTAAAGAAACCAAAACAATCCTGAAAAAAAAAACGAAATTCGCGAGGGCAGCAGAGGAAGAAAATTGTTCTAGAGCGGCTGCAGCAAAATACCCCAGACAAAATGAATTATCAAAAGAGCATGAATCTGTTCAAGTGGTAAATATCATGTCAGTACCAGAATCGAACGAAGAATTAGAGCCAAGCAGCATGAATAATATTTGACGAGACAAAGCAAATCGTTCCAATTCGCTGGATTAATGGAGAAGTTTCAGCCTAAAAATAATCAATACCGATTTGTACAGTGTTGAGTTACTTTAATTAGGTATAAGTTTTTTTTAAGATCGACTGTCAAGTGCACAAAGAATGCGTAATAGTAGCTAAATCTGGTTTAAAGCTTCAGTCATTTAATATCTGCATGCACTGTTTATTTTACTGCAAGCGTTCTTAGTACAAGTCCGATGTGGAATGTTTTGACAGCAGTTTGTCGAAATGAAATGTTTTCTCTTGTAGTTTGTCTTGTATTTCAAGTAGTTATTCCGATCGATCAGCAGATTCTCTTTCTCATACTCAAAACTGGTAGAAAAACCAAGAGGACTTCTATTTTTTGAACAAATATGGACAAATAGTATATTCTTTTCCTCGATAGCGAAGAGATAATCCATAAATATCAATATCAAATTAGATTGAATGTAAATCGCATCAAAATTGGTTATAATGCTGGTTTCTTGTCTATATGTCTGGAAAGTAGACGAAGACCTGGCCTGGAACTGGACGACATTTTTGACAAATAATGACAATACCCACATAAACAATAATACATAGGACTAAATGAATTGCTAAGGCGTACAATAAAAAAATTTGTTTGTAGGAAATTAATGTAAAATTGTATCCATTAACCCATTAAGCCATTGGTTGGTAAACGGCCGGATAATGCGGAATATAGATCCCATAGTGGTCGTTAGCCTCTTATCCAGCAACTCCGATCCCGACCTCCTCGTGGTACCAGCCGGAATACGAGTAACCTTAGCGAAGATCGGGTAACCAACCCAGGTGGAAACTAAGGTCGTATACTAACCGGGAAGGAGGTATAGTGAGTCTCGGCACTATAAGATGGCAGCCCCATCGCGAGACTCGGTAGTGTTGCCCCAGTACGGCTACACACCTAAATAAACTTAAACTAACAACATTCAAGCATATTCGGAGCGGAATATTCGGCATCGACCTAGGCGACGGAATAAGGACGACGAATGGAGACTCGGGACTTGGAACTGCAGATCGCTAAATTTCGCAGGTTGCGAGCGGGTGCTGATTGAACAGCTGGAACCCCGCAAACTCGGCATCGTAGCTCTGCAGGAAATCTGTCGCAAAGGAGAGAAGGTATGGAAGATACGTGGCGGAAAGGCCCAGTTTTACCAGAGCGGTGGCGCTACCAACGAACTGGGAACGGGCTTTGTAGTGCTGGGCGGAATGCAGGATCGCGTGATGGATTGGAAGGCGATCAACGAGAGAATGTGTGTATTGAGGATAAAGGGTCGTTTCTTCAATTATAGCATCATTAACGTGCCCTGCCCGCACGAAGGTAGACCCGACGATGAGAAAGAAGCGTTCTACGCGAGGCTGGAGGCAACGTACGACAGCTACTCGTCACGGGACATCAAGATCGTCATCGGGGATATGAACGCCCAGGTCGGTAGGGAAGAAATGTATAGACCGGTGGTAGGACCCCATAGCCTGCACACCGACACAAACGATAACGGCCAACGATGTATAAACTTCGCAGCTTCCCGAGGCCTGGTGATCCGAAGCACCTTTTTCCCGCGCAAGGATATCCACAAAGCCACCTGGAGATCACCTGACCAACGTACAATGAACCAAATTGACCACGTTCTCATAGAGGGCCGGTTCTTCTCTAACATCACGAACGTACGCTCCCGTCGGGGTGCGGATATCGATTCTGACCATTACCTAGTAGCAGTACATGTGCGCTCAAAGCTGTCCACCGTATACCGGACACGTCAAAGCCGCCCTCCTCGGCTGAACATCAGGCAGCTAGATAACCCACAAGCTGCCGAGAACTACGCGCGAGTACTGAATGAGGCACTGCCTTCTTCCGAGGAGTTAGGTGCTTCAAACCTCGAAGACGGTTGGGGCAGAATACGGTCGGCCATCGGAGAGGCCGCTACCGCGGCACTAGGTATTGAGCCTCGGAGTACACAAAATGATTGGTTTGATGGGGAATGCCAACAAGCGGTGGAGGAGAAAAAAAATGCTTGGAAAAATTATCTAAGTATTGCCACTAGAGAGAACCTGGCCAAGTACCGACGAGCTAGGAACAAGTTGACCTCGATCCTGAGGAGAAAAAAGCGCCAAAAGGAAGACAGAGATCGTGAAGAATTGGAGCAACTATTCCGAGCTAATGACACGCGCAAGTTTTATGAGAAGGTGAACCAAACTCGGAAGGGCTACACACCGAAACCTGACATGTGTAGGGACGAGGGAGGGAATCTAATTACAAACGAGCGCGAGGTGGTCGACAGGTGGAAGCAGTTCTTCGATGAACACCTCAATGGCGAAGTCGCAGAAGGAGGCGGAACGGAAATTAACCTAGGAGCGCCCATGGAAGATAGTGATGTCCTAGCACCTGATCTCCAAGAAGTCAAACGAGAAATCAGGTTGCTGAAGACCAATAAAGCCGCTGGGAAGGACCGCCTACCGGCAGAGCTTTATAAGCATGGCGGAGAAACGCTAGCAAAGGCTCTACACTGGGTTATTTCGAGGATTTGGGAGGAGGAAAAGCTACCGGAGGAATGGACGGAAGGAGTGGTTTGTCCCATCTACAAAAAGGGTGATCGGCTAGACTGCTGCAACTATCGCGGTATTACGCTGGTAAATGCCGCCTACAAGGTCTCCCCTCCCCTCTCCCAGATCCTGTTACGCCGGCTGTCACCGATAGCACAAGGTTTCGTAGGGAATTATCAGGCGGGTTTCATGGGGGCTCGCGCAACTACGGACCAAATTTTTACTATCCGACAGATCTTGCAGAAATGTCGGGAGTACAACGTGCCCACGCATCACATCTTTATTGATTTCAAAGCAGCATACGATACAGTCGATCGAGACAAGCTATGGCAGATAATGCACGAATACGGTTTTCCGGACAAACTAACGCGACTGATCAGAGTTACATTGGATCGAGTGATGTGTTTCGTACGCATCTCTGGGACACTCTCGAGTCCCTTCGGGACGCGGCGAGGGTTGAGACAGGGTGACGGTTTATCTTGCATGCTGTTCAACATCGCTCTTGAGGGGGTGACCCGACGAGCGGGCATCGAAACGAGAGGCACGATTTTTACCAAGAGTAGCCAACTTCTAGGCTTTGCAGATGACTTCGATATCATTGCCAGGAACTTTGCGACGGGGGAGGCAATCTACGCCAGACTGAAAGCGGAGTCTAGGAGAATTGGGCTAAAAATAAATGCGTCGAAGACCAAATACATGAAAGGAAGAGGCTCAAAGGAAACAAATGTGCGCCTCCCACGGACGGTAACCGTTGACGGCGACGAACTAGAAGTGGTAGAAGAGTTCGTGTATTTGGGATCGCTGGTGACCGCGGACAACAACACTAGTAAGGAGATCCAGCGGCGCATCCAAGCGGGAAATCGGGCCTACTCTGCCCTTCGTAAAACGCTACGATCAGGAAGCATACGCCGCCGCACGAAGCTAACAATGTACAAAACCATTATTAGACCGGTAGTTCTTTATGGACTTGAAGCCGTGACGCTGCTTACGGAGGACATACGCGCCCTTGCCGTGTTCGAGCGGAAAGTGCTGCGGACGATATTTGGCGGAGTACAAACTGAAAGCGGAGAGTGGCGGAGGCGTATGAATCACGAGCTACAGGCACTGCTTGAGGAGACTCCCATCGTACATCTAGTGAAAGTTAGCAGGCTACGGTGGGCCGGACACGTCGTAAGGATGCCGGACGACAGTGCGACGAAAATAGTCCTCTTCAACAACCCCACCGGCACCAGGAACAGGGGGGCCCAACGTGCACGATGGCTCGACCAGGTCGAGAGCGATTTGCGACTTCTGAGACGACTAGGAAATTGGCGACGAGTGGCCCAAGACCGAGTTGAATGGAGACGAGTGCTTGAAACAGCACGAGCCACCCCGGCTCTATGCTGCTGAAGAAGAAGAAACCCATTAAGCCCCACACTTTTTCCAGCAGGGATAGAAAGTTGAAACTTTCAGGAAAATTCTCTTTTAGGTTAACTAAAGTCACTGACATGTATTTTTAATTTTGACCTTGTGTCCCGCAACGCTACGTTGCGAAAACGCAACGCTGGGTATTAAGGGTATACCGTTTTTGCAAACCTTCATTATTATGCACATAAATGCTTCATACTTTTTTGCCGTTAAATCAAATTTGGGATTTTTTTGTGATTTTGAGTATTAATAAAGATTAAATGAACGACTTAGAGTATTACATGTTATGTTTTATGATAGATATCGAACATTTGGGTTGGAGACTATCTTTGCACTAGACGCATAGTATGCAGTTTGAGTGCTAAATGCATGTTATCGCAGATGATTAAATGCCTACCAACACGTTCCGGAAAGGTTGTAATATTAAATTTGGGTACATGAAACTGTCGTTGCCATCACTCAATTTCTCCAGATATTCCGGAGGCAAAGCACCTTTAACAAATTTTTTACGCTCTACGAAAAACATATAACATTTAAAACGTAAATATTATGTTCAAAACGTAAAAGGTAAATTTCCTTTTTTTTTTTGCGCATAATCTGCGATGTTTACACGCAAGCGCTCGCTGTTGATTATTTTGTATGCAAAGTTTATCTGCGAGATCTGCATAGGGTGATTTATCTATTTTGGACAAGCGTTACGCCCACTCTATTTTGGACATTTTCCGTTTGATTTTGTCGTAAAGTCCAAAATATAGTACGCGTAACGCCTGTCCAAAATATATAAATCACCCTATATAACTATCATGCAATATTTTTATATTTCAAATAATTTTAATTTGCCTGATGTTTAACTTAAGCGCTTTCTATAAGCATACAAAAGTTTATAACAGCGAAAGAAAGCGTGGTAGAGATAGCCAATTTGTGGTTGTGTTAGTGGCTCGCTTACGGCAGCAACAACAAATCGCGTGTGCGCAAGGGATTTCCAGTAAGGCGTGTAAGTGCGTAGTAATCAGAGATGAGTGTAAAACTGAAGAACGTTCCTTTCGTTTTGATGCCAGCTCGCCGAATTACACCTTCAATAGTGAAGCTGAATAACATACAGGACATCCCGTAAAAATATACATTGAATTTTGTAGTAAAAACAATGCGTTTACAACAGTTTTTATTGTGAACATTGAAACTTATGCTAAATTATTAGTCCCTCAAATTCAAATTTTATGATATTTTTGTTTCTTATGTTACACTACAGAATTGGCCATATTTCATCATAAATTTACTGCCTTTTTTTATTTATATTTTGTTTTTTCGCCTAAAAAAAATACCATAAAAGCAAGATAAATTTTACTGTCAATGTCAATTTTTGTTTGCGAAAAACTAGATTTTTTATTGTTAAGATACTTAACAACCCGTCATTTTTATGGCAGAATCTCTGAAAATATGGTCGACAACAATAAGTTTGATAGTTTGGTTATCTTTTCGGACGATAAATTTTATTGTTTTTACTGTATTTTGTATCCTACTGTTACCATAATTTTTATCATCGTGTTATGGTTATCTTTTTCCGGGAGTCCCCTTTCCCCTTGCCGCAATCCTCTGCGCGATTCGAAAAAACTCGAGAGTGTCATACCTCGCTTCAGAAAACCGTCTTCGTGCATTATCTGCCATAATGCTGTTCGCGCTCGACTATATTGTATGCTGCCCTGAAATTCACGAAAATATGAAGCGTGGGCATGTTGTACTCCCAATGTTTCTGGAGGATTTGTCAGAAAGTAAAAAGTTGATCCGCAGTAGTATGTGCCCCCGTGAAGCCCGCCTGATACTGCCCTACACTCAAAAATATCGGTTTACGTGAAAACATAGGCGATTCCCATTCCATCACACTTTTCATGTAATATTCACGTGAATTATTGGTAACTCGCACTCATACTAACCAGTTTACGTGCGATGCCGGTAAATTTCATCAAATTTCCGATTAACTAGTACATCAAGTTCATGTAAGTTGCTGTACAGAATGTACAAAAATTTTTGTTGACTAACAGCTGCTTGTCACACGGTCGTTACCTATACACGGATTGAATGAGCTACTATTCAACAAAAATGTTTTTTAGGCAAGGAAAAGCTTAAACAAAAACTGAGCAACAATTTGCAGTGAAGGATGCAATAATAAGATTTGAAGGTTATTTTGGTGTGCAATAATTGGGTGCAGAGTTACTATAAGACGTATTAAAAAGACGTATTTTATACACCACGGTTTTCGTAAGGAATTTCGTACAGATGGCTATGTCAATTAATTTTATATTAGGGGCCATCCAGATACCACGTGGACAGAAACATACCAATTTTCAACCCCCCCCCCGTACCCCACCGTGGACATTGACTCAACCTCTATCCCGATCCTGATTGTCCACGTGGACATTTTTTTTCTTATGTGTAGTTTAACAAAACAGAAATGCATGGTGCTAAATTTTGTTTTCAACTTGATTTATGTAGTATTTATAAAAAAAACTATAAGATATACAGCCCTAAGGGTTGTACGAAAGAGTGACGTAGGACTATATCAGATGTAATTGACTAATGTAATCTGCATTTCTGGCATATGTATATTTATACGAAAATGTGTGTGTCGTTGTTTAATTGAATTTTAAAAAGAGTAGAGCGAAATATTCAAATTCAATTCTTTATTGAATACGTGGACGAGGGTTCATAAGTACAAGGCCTGCAACCAATGCAATGAGACATATAGATATCTTTGAAAAATCACTTGTGTTTCAAAAATCACTTACCAGCCATCAGAATTGTATTGTATTGTATTGAATATGATTATGCGTAGTTTGACATGTTTCAATAATCTTACTTTTACTCGCTTGTGACCTTTAAAAGGGCCATTGATTAGAAATAACATTAAAGCCAAAGCACGTTCATCGCAAATATGACATGCCATTCGAATGTCCTTCTCTTTTGACATGAATGGCAACCAGGTTTCTGTCGTGCTCTGCAAAATATCTCAATTCTCGGCGTTTATTGGTAAAGCACAGAAGGCGAATCGATTTGCTCTCTCGCAGTCGGATGTTACCTTCTCCGACGCGACGAGCTTTGTTTTGCTTTTGCAGTGCTTTGCTGCTTTACTCTAACGGCGAGTGAGCATCAGTTTGGTTTCATCTTTCTTTTTCTGCCGGAGCGCTACCGAATGCATGCTCTCAAGGTCACCGAGCAAATCTTTCCAGTCCATATAATTGCGCATCGTATATTCTCCTTGTGACACGGAGTGAATAGTCTCGTGCCTCCAGTGTGCGAAGAAAATATTAGCTCTGATTGTCGTTGTGCTACTTCTGCGCAAGATGAGTGGTCGTAAGAGAAAACAGTATTCAGGCATCGTCCGGCGGGAGAGGAAACGGTTGAACAGAAAACGAAAGCAACTTGACCGTTGTGAGAAGCAGATTGCTCTGCCTCTGTATGCATAAAATGAGCAAAATGAAGCCTGATGGCAACAGGCACGTAAATTAGCGGCATCGATTCACTGTCTTTTGCTCCAAGAAGATTTTACTAGTTTACTTTCACAGCTTACCGCTTGTTACATAGCAGAAAATATGGCTCATACGCAAAAATTTCTGTTCTTTTGTATGAGAGTCCTTATCCTAAAACCATCATAAAATAAATTTATGCCTCCAATAACCCCCACATGCTAAATTTGGTTCCTTTTGCTTGATTAGTTCTCGAGTTATGAGAAAATTTGTGTTTCATTTGTATGGGAGTCCCCCTCTTAAAGAGCGGTAGGGTCTCAATTCACTATAGAAAAAATTCTTGCCTTCTGAAACCACCACATGCCAGATTTGGTTCCATTTGATTGATTAGTTCTCGAGTTTTGAGGAAATTTGTCTTTCATTTGCATGGGGCCCCCTCTGACGCCCTCCTTGAAATTGGTCTCTAACTCCCCCATACTGGTCATTTTATCTAGCCAACGACATATAAATTGTTCATTTTCGTTCAGTAGTTTAGTAGTTATTAGCATTTGAAATCTTTCATTCAAACGTTACACTTCTATTTACGTTTTCACAAAGTGCTACCCAGTCCCAGATAGTAAACAAAGACGTAGTCCTACGTCAAAACATACGCTCCAGTCTAAAGGCTGACACAATGTATACGGATTTTAAGTCGCTGCGGAAATTTGAGTTTTTCCGTGCATTTTCTGTCAAATTTCTGCAACGTTAAAATCTGTATGCAAGGTGTTATGACCTGAATTCTTCTGTCCATAGTAATCTTGTCTATAGCGAATTATTATCGACTGCAAGAAAGTCAGTTTCAGTTTGACTTTTGCTTGACGATTCTTCCCTGTCTAACTAGAGTATCCCTGTCTAACTAGAGCACCTCAGCTTTTCCGTCTACTTTAACATAACCCAGGACCTATCCGATGCGACGCGGTTCGTAAAATCTTCTGAAGATGAATCCTTCCGTAATGCTCGGTTAATGTGTTTTCGTCAACATCGGCCTCATCAGAAGATAAAACTTTATTTGAACCTAAAAACATTCACTGATCAGTGATTATGTATAATTAATTCAATATTTCTGTTTCTAATTTCTGTTTTGATATGAAAAAAAAACTTGTCCCCGTGGACATTTACGAAACCCCCTTCCCCCTTCCGTGGACAAGCGTGGACATTTCCGTACCCCCCACACCCTCTAAACTGTCCACGTGGTATATGGATGGCCCCTTAGTTAATCGGCGTAGTAAGCGGTTTTACAAAAAAAATCAGAAAGATTCCCAGCTAGCACCAACTCGTATATCAATGTACGAAAACTATCGTAAATATCTCCTAACAAACTCGAAATCGTAACTAAAGCTGGATAAAGTGGGATCAAGTTGGTTTTTTGTCGTATATAATGATAATGACTGACATACATACGATTTTCAGCACAAAATCGTAGAGTAGTACGGAGCGACTCGCGCTTAATCGGATATTATCGTATATAAATACTTATATAGTCGTAACGCTCAAAATTATTCGTAATCACGTATATCGCCTCCAAAATAGTACGGATATGCCAATTTTGCGCATAAAATACGATTTATTTAACATGTATATCTGTAGGTAATGCTGATTTTTACCTTTTTTATACATATGAAAATGCTAGCTGGGTTGTGTTTCAGACACGACCACGCAGCTGGCATAGAATTGCAACGTTAGGTGGGTTTTTGCGAACAAACCTTGAATATTAAAGAAACCCTTTCACACCGCATTGACCTATGTATGCCGTAAAATAGCGTTAAGTAAATATTAGTGCTAAATAATTGGAGCGTATTTTTGGAAATTATTTTGTGATGCCAAAAGCGAGTATTTTTACCAGTGCCAAAAACGGAGTATTTTAGGATAGAAATCTCCCTCAAGCATCCAGCTATTAACCAAGTTCTAGGAAAAAATTAAATTTTCAAAATAATATGTTATTGGCATTAATAAGCGTCATTTCTTGATTTGGAGTCACGCACTGACAATTATCCAAAAGCAACCTTGTCGTACAGATGCCATTTAATTCATTTCTTTGCCTTCTGAACATATTTGCTCTTGTCTACTCCCTCACTCCGCGACTGCAACCGTCAAGGCACGAAAATTGATTTACATTAGCCAGTCCATGTCGCCTGTTTGCAGCGTCATATAGCTTGCAAAAAGCCTGAGTCTCTTAGTTGGTCTCGAGGTACGACACTGGTCTAAGCTAAGCTAGACATCGCATGTTCGAGTGTCGACTGGGAGAGGCTGATAGAATCAATAGAATCGTTGCACTAGCCCTAGAATTGTCTTGCAATCTTGCAGCTGGCTGCGCAGTTTATGGTATAAAAACATAATATCAAGCTTTCAAACCGTAATATAGACCAATAACATGTTTTGCTTTGTAGCAAGCAAAAAAATACGATCGAAAGTGAAGCTTGTACAGAAAATTTCCTAACGAAACTACGATATCTAAGTCGGATTACTACTGGTGGGGTCCAAGCTTAGATCGAAGTAGAAAGTTACTGTAATCAGCTCGGAAGTCGAGCAGTGATTAAATGACAATAATGGCTTTACTTTTCTTATTATATCATTTCAATAGTTTTTACAAGTCAAGAAGGCAGCACTACGCAAGCGCCACAAGTTTATCCTGCTTGTCTCAGCAGCAGCCACAACCACAAGCTTAGTGAACGTAATCGTCCGCCATGCCTGGAAAGCAAGGCTATCACACGGAAAATGTATGGGAAAATTTTAATTTGAAAGCATCCGTTGATTTTTACTATGTAGCGATTGTAAAACAATATTATCAATACAACTATAAAATTGCTGCATCTTTTATGAATCGAATGGTATGCGAACCATCAAAATCCGTTCTAAATTGGAAGAGTTATTAGAGTTCAAAATCTGTCATTCTTTCGTAACGCTGGCTTCAATCCAAATTTTAGATATGTTTGAAGTGCCATGAAATCATGGCTGAACTTTATGATTTCATGATTGTATTCATGGAATTGGAATCGGATTTTTATCCGTGTACAGCTTCTACAGTAGAAAACTGTAGGCTGAAATGGATTTTTACATTTAAATCGGCATCTTAGTCACATATTCATTTAATAAATCGAAAAATAGGTTCAATTTAGTGCCGAACTCATTCCAGTTCTACAATTATGTAGGTTGCTATGTTGAGCATTTATGTATTGCATTGTATAGAATATGCTAGTTTCCGTATTTTAGCGATCACAAATTTTTGTATTCTAAAAATTGTTACAAACCCGCCCTCCTTAAAGGAGTAAACAAGATTGCACTGGCGATAATTATAAGTAGCCGTCTGGATTCTATAGTGTGATCAGAAAGGGTTTGATCAAATTATAGTTCTATGACTCCAGTCAAGCGTCTGTATATCGAAATTTGCACCAACATATTTGATTTCCTTCCAGGCACAATGATTTTACCCCCGGTCAAGGCATTACAACTATATTTCTGTTTACTTGGCTCGATTGGTTCCTTTGTCACTGAAGGTTCAGTCCGTTCTTCTGGCTTTGTGTTTTGCAGGACTCCATATAGGATACGGACGGATTGTGCTGTGCTGGCAAAAAATGCCGCCAGTATAAATGGCCAAACGAGTGCCCTTCAGTCAACTTAAATATATCAACAAAAATCACACCCACGTACAACAAGGCTTCACGGGTTTACCCTCACATATTAGTAAAATAACAGTTTGAAGCAGAAAGATATAATTTACGATGAGGCCGTCGAGGCGCACATGTACCTACATTCACTAATGAGTGGAGTAAGGTTTGTTTGCATTTTTTGCACATTTTTAAAACAAACGCCAACACAGCGAATACCGGCGATTTAACAGAAAATATCGATTGGTGCAGCATGACTTTTACTAAAACTGTCTACCGAATATAACATATCAGACAGTTTCAGTAATTTATCATGAAGCAGAAGCATAAAATCTTGCATTTTTCACCGTTAACTAGAGTTCAATGTTACTTGAAGTAGTAGTTTAGAATTTAATTTTTTAGTTTCTAATATCCATGTATTGTTTACAAGTTATTTGGTTAGTTGAAGTTCAAAGGATTTCCCAAAGTCACTTTATCATTTTTTTTTGTACGTCACGAAATCTCTAACTTTACTCGAAATGTTGGAATAACACAGTTCGCAAACTTGCCTAAATCTAATAGATGAGCTGTTCAGCAGACATAGTTCACGAAGCTGCTGGATTTCTGAGAGTTTTTTGTCCGATCGCTAAACATAGCGAATCATAATTATATCCGGTTTTCGAATTTCCGGCTGGTTTTCCTTCTTAAGAACATTTGACTGCTGTAATAATATGTTTTGAAACTTGTTGTATTAAAGCTATATTTAATTTTTTTTTACGTTTGGATACTTCCAACCTCAATCTTAGGATGATTTATGTCATTTAATTTAGAAAGAGGATTTGATATGATGGTAGCCGGGTGCATTCTAACTCTAATTCTACGGATAGAAACCAATAAACGAACAGAATGAATAGAGCATCGGAAAAATCAAATATGGACACAGCTAAATTGGATTTTTGCTTTGAACTTGGAAGGACTTCATTGACGGCTTTGAATATTTATGCCTAGTTTAGAAGTAGTTTCCCAATCTAAAAATATAGCGAATTGCAAATATAGTAGAGTAAGCTGGAGAAAATATTACTCTACTCAGACGTCACCAAAATAGGTTATACAATACGAAAAACTCAAAAGCCATCTTGGCCTGGCAACCGAAAAGACTGAAAGCGAAAATATAAAAACCAGCTCATGATTCCTTTTAAAATCCACTTGGCTGAATGGGATAAGTGATGCTTTTCAATGAATACCAGAATATTCCATTTACCTGGGGGAAAGTTTTTCGTTTTCATCTATATTTTTCTCTATTTGTTTCCCGTGTTTGTGAATCTGAACTGAATGCTAATCAGCAGCAAAAAGCTGCACTCCTATTCAGTACCTACCGGCAGGGTCCGTTCTTCTATTCAAAGGGACTTCTAAAATCTTATTCATGTTGGCATTGAAGTGCTAACGCTAATTGATAAAAAATGAAGATGAATTTATTACCTAAGATTTAGACTTGTATTGAATTAGACGTGAAATTAACGAGTTGGTTGGCATTCTAATTCGCCAACGTTTCTCTAGATTGTTGAAATAATAGAGCACTGAAATAAGTGGATTTTCTATCCGCCTGACAGTTGCTACGAGTAGTGCCGTTGAGTGGAAAACAATCTCGGTTTTTCCTTATTCTGTTACGTTGCACTAAAATGACATTCTCCTTTAACAAGAGTAACTTTACTTGATTGGTTAGAAACATACCCACGTGTCTAACTCAAACTGAATTGCTCAGGAATAAAGTAACAACCTACCATGCACTGTACCGTATTGTTGGCAGGAAGGTTCGATCGAAACAGGTGACAGTACCTACCAATAAGCTAGAAACATGAATATTTCATAGAACTTCCGCGTGAAACTAGAATGCAGCTAGTAGAGTGCCGTAATTATTTCACAACATTGTAGAGCCACTGTGCTCCGAGACAAGCGGTAGATCCTCTGCGGCACGACACAAACGAGGACGATGGCGAACGAACTTCCTGTGGAAGGTGACCTGCCCACAGGCTGTGATTTATTTAGCAGTACATCCCCGTGAATGATGCACTCGTTTTCTCGCTGATTGCAGCGCGCAGAGTTGGAGTGCAACGGAACTCCTTGGTTTTTAGTGAAGGAGCAGTTGCTTGTTCGTTGAAGTTCGCAGAAGAAGCGAACGGAAGAAGTGAGAACGTCGAGACGTTTGCCTAGTTAGGACATGGCTGTCGCACACACGTTAATTTTAATATGAATTAGCGGTTTGTGTCACATTTTAATTATCGAATGCTTTGTGTTCATTTCTTCGACGTCATGCAATGCACGAAAGATGGCGCTGACCTGGGCGTTTGATGTACGGTTGACTACGTCTTACTCATTGAAAGCCATTTGGGTTAGTTTTGTGACATGAGGGGTATAGTCAATTTTCAATAACAAACTTGGTAGTAATTATTTACAGTAAACTAGAAAAATGTTTAAAACACAATAATTTGCTTGTCTCCTTTTTATAGATACAAACTAAATAATGATAAAAGGCTGTCTAGGTATATTAGCACAGAACCCAAGCAACAATTTAGGTTTTATTACACTCTTATAATGGCTTTCATAAACAAAATTTATCATGACTACCGCATTAAGAGGGCAACAAAACTCACATTGTTACTTAGGAAGCGCTATATATGGCTCGTTGCGTCAATTTCAGCTGTTATATGGTGAATATAGACCAATATAGGTATTTCAAATTCTAAATCAAAGTTACCAATAGCCATAGCGATTACTGTTTATTACCCTGTTTCATACAATTATAGTTAGAAGTTTTCTAGATACAGTGAACTTGGCTACAAAAAATTCATAGAATGCAGTTATGAAGATAAAAAATTAAAATTTATTAAGTGTGTTGTGGTTTCGCACGAAAACCATAGAAAAATCGCGTCCAATAAGATGTTCGCATCAGGCGAAATGCTACGAAAGGTCGGGCCACTTGTGTAGTCATAGTAGGACCATCATATTTTAAGCGCAAAAGTGCCAGGTTCGCTAGAGAACATCAGTCACATGAAGTCTATCCACATTTATTTCCTCTACAAAATCACTCTCTGTTATGGCGTACTTTTCTTCTCTATCCATACATTAGCAAAATATTAATTACGTATATCTTCTCAGTGTTGCCGAATCAATTAAGTTTTCTGCTAGTCCGGACCCTAGCGGAGTCATGTTTGGTTAGAACGCAAACGTTGTTGTGGTTCGCC
>NC_071353.1:52765132-52895132 GCF_943734655.1 Sabethes cyaneus | reverse complement strand
TTTTTCTTCAAAAGCGAAGTATAATAATAATTTTTCTGAACTCTTGTTTTTCAAAGATGCTAACTTTTGAACGCATGGTATTAATATCAAAATATCAAAAAAAAATCTACCCTTTGGGCTAAAACCACTCAAAAAAACCTGATTTAATCCACCTAGTGGTGAAAGGAACCTTTGTTATACGGCCTTACTTGCTATTTGAGATAGAAATCGACACGTTTGGTTTACATGAAATTTTTGGAAATTGAATAAGTTTACAAAATTTGAACCAAATAGAAGCACTTATAAAGTTTGATAGTTCCTTTTCTCATGAAATTGCTGTGTAAGTTGTTACTAATGAGGGTAAGTGCAAGTAAAAGTAAGTTGTAAGATGAAATATTATTCTTTAACATATACATTGCGTAGTAAATTCCTAGTTTATAGGTTTTTGAACTATGCATAATTTCATGTATTGCTATTCTATTTGATTCACAACAATAAAGTTTTCTCGAATAAATTTCATCAATTTTTATTAACCTGCGGTTACTCACGTTGTTGTATTTTGTACACCATATGTAGGTTTTTGAATGCCATATTGTTATATAGTTACAAATCGTATATTACGTATATACGTTAGTATTCTTCAATAAACTTGTTATGAGCAAAATGTCAGAATTATTCAATGCATTATTACTTTAAATTGTTAGGAAAATAGATTAGCATAAACCGACATCACAGAAACGAAGCAAGTAGCATGTGAGGTGTACCGCAATTGGTCCCAACTGGAATTTTCTTTCGTTTCTTCATATGGAAAAATGGTGTCTGTGTGCAGCAAAACTACCAGCAAATGTAAAATGTTTAAAATGTATCCGTCTGTTGGTAGTCGAGTAATTCGGGGTCAAAATCAGGGTATTTTTTATAATCAAAGTTCTACAGTTCGTAAACAAAGAAACATAGAGGTATACTAAGTTCAGCAAAGTTGTGTATTTTTATTATTTATACAACTTTGTAATACATGAAAAAGTCATACAACAATTACAAAAAGAGCTAAAATAGAAAAACTGATTTTTCAAATTCATATACAATAAATAAGATCTCTTCGTTGAAGAGATAGAAGGTTACTGTCTTCAGCAAAATTTCTTGTAATAATATGCTCTAAAACTTTGCAGAACATATCAATGTGTTATATTGAAACTGAAGGAAAATAATTTTTTTATTTCACTTTAAGGGGATTAATCAAAATTCAAATTCAACCAGATGATAGAGCTTTCAATTTCAAGAAACTCTTCCAAAGGTTCGATAAACTTAAAACCAAGTTTTCCTAGTCAAAACTCTAGTGCGCACGTTTTCTTTGGTTTTGGGCTATTGTGCGCGCGAGTAACCGTGTTACAAAAGATGGCGCGAGTGTTCGAAGGTTAATATCTTTTGACCGGTTCAACCAATTCTTATGAAATTTTGCATATATATTCGTAGTGTCAAAACCTCTCGTTTGATATTAAAATAATTGAAATTAGGTAAATTATCTTGGTTAAAATCATTATAAATTATTGTTAATTTTGGTGTGGTGTATACGGTTGCTCATAACTTTCGAATTAAACGTCCAATCAAAAAACCATTCAATAGTGATCTATTAGGATATCTTATCTTTCAAATGAGACTAATAGCTTATAAATCGGTTTGGCCATCTCTAAGAAACAGGCGATAATTATTACCTTGTCAAAACAGGTTTTTTAAGCATAATTTTTAAACTACTTGTTTGTATTCAATTGAAAATTCCTGAACAATTTAGTTTTAATAAGGGCTTTCATTTGATACTAAGATCGTTGAAATCGGTCATGTATTTCCGAAGAAACCAGTGTCACGTATTTTTCACATTTTTGCTTATAACTTTTAAACGAAATGTCGTATCACGAAATAACTCAATAGTGATCTACTAGACAATAACACCTTTCAAACAAAAGTAATAGCGAACCGTTCGGTTCAGCCATCTCTGAGAAACAGGCGATAGAAAAAATCATTACATACATACACACACACACACACACACACACACACAGACATTGCTCAAATCGTCGAACCCTATCGATTGGTATATGTGACTTGGCCCTCCGGGCCTCGGATCAATTTCGTGTTTTTCGACCAATTTTTAAACCTTTGTTATAGTATAACAAAGGTAAAAAGAGAAAGAATACTTATACTTATACTTCCGTTTGCACGGGACGTTTGACTATTCCTTACGGGATTTTGTTAACCCTCTAACGGGCAACATCGTAAAAATGATGCAATCAAACTAATGACTATTTTTTCATGGAAGTAGGGTATGCTGCTGCTTCGTCGTGATTGCCTATTCCCGTCCTATCCAACACAAATTATTAAAAATATCAGCATTTTTATGACACATAATGTAAAACTAGTTATTCCCTAATATTTTAGTTTGTTGTCCTAACTCGATCAATCAAAGTGAGCTGAGATCTATTTAAATGCTTTTTATCATTAAAGAAGCCCTACCAGCCAAATTTCCTACGTATTTTCGTGCGACGAAAAAGAAAATGTCGACTAATCGCTTTAATTTCCGTCATTCATAAATAAAAATAACTCACGCAAGGCATTGTCGTTATTCTACAGCCAGGAAAACTTGCCTGACTTGCAGGAATTTTGTGGAATAACATTTGTCTTGCCGTCCTACACAAATACATGCGCGTTAGCTTCGTAAACACTATTGACACGAGGTCTCCAAATATTGTAACTTTTACGTTTAATTTGTTGAAAATGGTTGAAAACTAAGAATTACACTTTTGATACCTCGAAATAGTGGATCCCTCGTTCGGCAAGAGGCCTAACAGTTCCAAAAAAAGTTGAATTTTGAGCAAACCATGAGATCTATATCATATGACATTTGCCATGAAACAACTAACAAATGGCCCAGTTCTGTAAAGAACAACAGGGCTTTCAAATGGAGTAAAAATTTTTCTTGGCAGCCATCTTGGATCTGGTCGCCATATTGGATTTTATCAAAAAATGGCCGTTTTCATCATGAACCCCCCAACCAATTTTCATTTTAAGACCACCATTGGAAAGCTGAGGAAAAATACTATAAGAAACATTCATAAAATTAGGTGTGAAACGGCATTAACTGAATAAAACAATCAGTTATTTGAAGTAAGGTTCACAATTTTCATATAATTATTGTGATATTTCCAAAATTTGCTATGAAACAAACTACAAATGACACGGTTTTGTAAAGAGGAGAGATAGGGCTTATAAACGAAGTGAAAAAAAAATTGGCGGCCATCTTGGATTTCTCCGCCATGTTGGATTTTATAAAAAAATCGTCGTTTTCGCCATTATCCCCTCAACCGATTTTAATTTTATTCATCAAATTACATGTGCAGTGGCATTAAATAATCGAAACAATTAATTATCTGTATCAAGGTTCACAACGCTCATATAATGGAATATCTTGCTACAGCAAATTAATTGCTTTATTTAGTTAATACCATTGCACTCCTAACCTAATGAATGTTTTTAAAACATTTTTTCTCAGCTTTCCGATGGTGGTCTTGAAGTTAAAATCGGTTTGGGGGATCATGGCGAAAACGGCGATTTTTTGATAAAATCCAACATGGCGACCAAATGCAAGATGGCCGTCAAAAGTTTTTTTACTCCATTTGAAAGCCCTGTTATTCTTCTTTACAGAACCGGGCCATTTGTTAATTGTTGCATCGCAAATTTATGAAATATCACATGATATAGATCTCAAGGTTTGCTCCAAATTCAACTTTTTTTGGAACTGTTAGGCCCCTTGGCGAATGAGGGGTCCACTATTTCGAGGTATCAAAAGTGTAATTCTTATTTTTCAACCATTTTCAACCAATTAAGCGCAACCTCGTGTCAGTAGTGGCCCCGTTTCAGCGAGAATTACTCAGCACAAGAACTTTTGGAGTATTCATTAAATCCATCCAACGAATGATGAAAATTAAAATGGCTTTACTTACTACGACGGGAATTAGAAATAAACCCTACATTCAAAAGAAGCACAAAAGAAGTGTCAAAAGAAGAGTTGATTTTCGTGCAAAAATAATTGTCTGGAGGAGCGCCAGGTCAAAAAAGTCTAATTTCTCTTTTTATTCCCCCATGTCTAACGCTCTGTCCAGATATTTTTTGAATTCAGTTATAATACAAAATTGAAATAAAGCATGCAAATTATACATACAAAAAATTTCAGGTCAATCATTTTGTTCAAGATGTCCTTTTCTTCAAAAGTAAAGATATTCCGTTGTCACGCAATTACTTTTTTCGGAATTTTCTTGAATTTTTATTTTTAATAGATGATAACTTTTGAATGCATGGTCAAAATGGCGCTCCAAAA
Organism: Sabethes cyaneus; assembly: GCF_943734655.1. Taxonomy (NCBI): domain Eukaryota; kingdom Metazoa; phylum Arthropoda; class Insecta; order Diptera; family Culicidae; genus Sabethes; species Sabethes cyaneus. Next base: position 52,890,787 of record NC_071353.1, on the reverse strand, counting down.
GCCTTACTCCTTACCCGTTAGAGGGTTAAAAGTGTGGGCCGGTTAGACATTTCTTTACTGCCGTAAAGGCGAATAAAGCTGTAGGAAGTTTATTTCGTTTAAAAACTTTTACACCATCCTACTCTGTAACACCGGACATAAACGACATAAACTACGAAACCTAGTTTCATATTTCATTAGGTCATTCAGCGACAGCGTTAAGCTTTTATCACCACTCTTCATTCGCTGATGGAAAAAATGGAAAAAATGAAACACCGTTTTTGTTCATTCATAGAATACAACACATTTCACTTTGTCTGCTCTTGCAGTTGAGTTTTCAATTTTTAGCAACTCATCGTATTAAATTGTTCGAAAGCTCTAGCAGCTCTAGCAACATATGTAAGCACTAGTTATTGTTATCATTTGATCCATTGAGAGGTATATAATTGAAAACTTATTTTACCAGGAAATATAAAACAGCCGTTTTCGATTCCTATCTGACTGAAAAGCCGAAGAAACTCCAACAGTTAAAAGTGCTATAAAAATTTACGACCCCGTAATAATAATTTTGTCTAAGGTTGAATTTTGAAATATTTCACTTCTCATAAGGATCACTAAGTATATTGCAAACTTGGGACAATCGGTAGGCTTCGAAATTACATTATACTAATTTCCTTAATCTAAGGGTAAACCTTAGATAGGTCTAAGGGTATTCTTTAGATAGGTCTGTGTTCAAAGTCCAGGACTACCGCACTTATCATTACAACAAAGTTTTGTGGGAACAACAGATATGGATTGGGGAAACCACCAGCAAATTAAGGGACGTTCCAGCCTAGTTACTTTTCCCGGCTCACGCTGCCTGTACCTACAGAACAGGGGACATAAATGTTTGCTAAGATAATCTTTATTTGTATTCACGCACGCCTACAGCCATTAAACATGTGTCTTGTAAATAGAATACTTGTCCTGCCTCAAGTCCTTGTGGCAGTAGTTTATCGTGGTGGACTTTGATGCTACCTTATCTTGTTTGCGCCAGCTAGCAACAGAGACCGATTGTTTGTTTTGGTTTTCTTCAGAGTGATGTGCGCCTGAATTGTTTCCGATAGTACCATAATCGTACCCAATTCCAGTAGAGTTTCGGTCGAATAAATGAATCCTTCCATTCCTACTATACACAGCGAATGTCAAAACAAGAAAAATTCAATATGCTCCATTCCGCTGTCGTATATAGTTTTTATTTCACTTCCTGGGAAGTTTTATTTTTAGCATGCGGGATGCGTACTACAAACAAAAACAAACTTTTCAAACCACCCAACAGCTGTGTGGAGAGTAACAGTCCTACCAAAGTAAGTGGGCAATGATGACGTTTCTTATAACATTGTCAGTAGGTATTATTGTGAACGAACCGGTAAGGGGATCTGGGTTTGTTTTCGAATGGTACAAAAATATGTGGTATTAAAAATAAAAGTCTGATGCCAGCAAGATCACTGGATAAATGAATGAATGAATGAATAAAACCGTGAAATCATAAAACCTGAAATCCGTTTGAAATCATGACTGAACTACCATATCAGGCAACATGAAATCATAAATAATAATTCATGATTTTGAGTTGTCCTTGTGCCGCAAGAAGCTCGTTATATCATGATTATTACTCATAGTGTATTTTCATAAAACATTGGTTAGAATACCGAAATCATGAGACATTTTTCTCATTTAGGAAGTTGAATTTCATTCCAAGTATAGCTGCAAGATTTTATTTTCCTTATGTGAACTCATCACGCACTGTGACAAGTGCAGTTGATATCTATTTTGATATTGCCCGGGAGTTTTGTTGTACCCTGCACTGCATTTCATTTTGCTGCGATTGCTATTCATTGAGCGCTAGGCTTATTGCTAACTAGCTGTTGCTCGCGTGCGTCTTATTTAGAGCAAATTGGAGGTACCAAACCTATTTTTTTATAAATTCGACAAAACATTTTTTGCTGTGATAGTCTAGGCTCACTATAACGAGGATCACCGGAATGAAGTATTCCACACGATAAATTTTTGACATTGGCTGGGGCCCTCGCTGAAGCTGTTTGCAGTAGGAATAATATCAACAACATCAAATCCCAAACTCTCGAATCCTCTCCTCCACTCTGAACCCTACACATACGAGCCCTAGCTAATGTCATTCTCGTTTAGTGACAAACCCGCAAAATACTTCATGTACGATCAACACCCCTAAATGTACGTAATTAAAGCGTGTTCCACATCAAATTGCATCACGGAAGAAACGCTGTAGAAAATTGTCTAATTGACCGATCCTTTTCAAATTTTCAGACCATAAAATATAACCGATTAGCAAGCTTTTGGCACATTTATTTCATTCAACTTCAATATCATAACCGTATGGCCGCACCTTACGCTTAGCTCCACTCATACTGTTCTGTACAACAACTGGCTGCAGCTTCTTCTGTACGGAAACCTACTTTTTCTTAATGTCTTCCTCAGATATGTCCTCCTTGGGATGCTTCCGTAGTGCCTGCCTCTTAATAGCCCAGTATTTTTCGATAGGCCTTAGTTCCGGTGCGTTGGTGGGTGTTCATATCCTTGGGTACCAAAGTGACCCTATTGGATATGTACCACTCCAAGTTATATTTGAATAGTGGCACGAAGCAAGATCTGGCCAGAAGATCGTAGATCGATTTTTTCGAATTTTAATCGAGACCAACGAGGAAGATGCGATTGAACAATCGGCGGTTGTCAGCAGAAGGAGTTGCTTTAGAGTACTCCCGGAAAGCTGATGAGCTACTCGACGCGGAACTAAGGATCGGAAGCTGAGGAAGCCCGAAAGGTCCGAGATTTCATCAAAACCAAATCGAAATCCTTAGGTATGCGATAACGTGTTAATAGTTGTTAAAATTAAATATATTATGTTAGCGTGCGCCCTGATATGTAAAATTGCGGTGTGACGCTACACAGGAAAGAACAGTTTGTCCGTATTCGTACGAATGCTACTGTGAAGGAACCGTTACACTATATGCAATAAGACAAGGATGTCTGGCTGGTTGAAATTTTAAATTAAGCTGCGAAACTCAGCTAAACATTAACCTCTAATCAAACATAAAAAAAAATTCCGACGAGATTGTGCAAATAATTCTGTGGGTGTGAAGCTAGCAATAGCAAGCAATTTAATTGCTTCTGCAGTCGACATTTGGAAGTGATTATGTACTGTTTTTCCGTCATTGAACGTGATCCGGGTCTATGGCAAGTGCGGAAGGAAGACGCCGCCGCACAGTAGTCCAAAAGTACGAAAAGTGGAACTTTTTTCCTAGTGTCTCTTGTTTTCATTTTATCATTTATGGTCTTTAGCACTTTTGTTCGTATTAATATCCCCCTTAATCTAAAACTGTCAAAAGTTAGTCATCGCTTACTATAATGAAAAAAAAAAAAAAAAAAAAAAAAAAAAAAAAAAAAAAAACTTTTTTGTGTTAGGAAATCTAGACATAGTTTTTTCGGCTAAGTTGTAAATATTGTAAAAACAAGTAACTTTGCTGAAGAAATAAAATTTCTATCTTTATCGAGTACTGAACTTTAGGGCATATTCTTTAAAACTTTTTTAAAAATTGGTTTTTCATACTAAGCTTTTGTTAGTTGCATTTTATAGGCATACAATGTTCTAGGAAATTATCGAAGCTCTCAAAATACACGTTTTTGCAGAAGACCACAAATCTCTTGGACATTTACTTGCTGAGTTATCGCATATTCAAGCTTGAAATTTCCATAGCTTCACGAGTCCATGGGGTAAAATGGGGCAAGAAGATTTATGAAATCAGCGCTTCATCTTAAAGCTTAAGTCGAGTACTATAAACTTGTATGGGTTCCGCTTGTCCCCAACCATTTAAATAAGAGTACGACAAGCATTCGTTTTATCTGTTTCGCGTTCGCTAAAGGCTCGATACACGTCCATTTCATGTGTTAGTAGATAGACACATGGTTTCTTCGGCAAAGTTATGGAAAATATAAAGATGAACAATTTTGCTAAAAAAATGACACTTATATCTTTATCGAGTGCAGTGCTGTAGAGCATTTTCTTTGGAAATTCTTTTAAAATAAGTTTTTCATACTTAGCTTATGTTGATTGCATTTTACAAGAGTATGTGGTTCTGGGCGATTATTGAAAGACTCAAAACACATGTTTTTGCAGAAGGTTGCAAATCTCTAGGACCCTTCCGTACAAAGTTATCGCTTATTTAAGCTTTATTTTTTCTTAACTTCGCGAGCCAAAGGCGATAACTTTGTAAGGAAAGGTCCTAGAGATTTGCAATCTTCTGCAAATGCGTGTATTTGGAGTCCCTCAATAATTGCCTAGAACCATATATTTCTGTAAAATGCAACTAACATAAGCAAAGTATCAAAAACTAATTTTTAAAGAATTTACAAAGAAAATGCTATATAGCTCTCCACTCGATAGGAATAGAAATGTCATTTTTTTTAGTAAAGTTGTTGTTGTAGCACAGAGTATAACAGATGAGGCTAGTACTGCACAAATGTCATATCGTCACTTGGTCGATGAGGCAAAATTCGAACATTAGCTTATGCGAAACGATCTTACGCCTCACTCATACACTGTTAATTTGAAAAGCTATAAATAAGCGAAAATGTAGTTCATAAGTACAATAAATGATCCGTTAGAGCGAATAAAGACCTGATTACAAGGATTCGATTAGTGGCCACCAACTCAGAGTTATTTAATTGAAATTAGGCCCCGAATCCCGATCTGTTAGTGAGTTGGAGCATTCTTCTCGTTGGGCATTTTTCGCGGCTCACATACATGTACGGTGAGCTAGTTTCATCCTGGTCTACAACAGTTGTTTATCTTCATATTTTCCATAACTTTGCCGAAGAAACTATGTGTCTATCTACTAACGCAAAAAATGGACGTGTATCGAGCCTTTAGCGAACGCGAAACTCATTAAACGTATGCTTGCCGTACTCTCATTTGGGTGGTTGGGGACAAGCGGAACCCATACAAGTTTATAGTACTTAACTTAAGCTTAAAGATGAAGTACTGATTTCATAAATCCGCTTGCCCCATTTTACCCCATGGGCTCGTGAAGCTATGGAAATTTAAAGCTTGAATATGCCATAACTCAGCAAGTAAAGGTCCAAGAGATTTGTGGTCTTCTGCAAAAACGTGTATTTTGAGAGCTTCGATAATTTCCTAAAAAATTGTATTCTTGTAAAATGCAACTAACAAAAGCTAAGTATGAAAAACCAATTTTTAAAGAAGTTTTAAGGAATATGCCCTATGGTTCAGCACTCGATAAAGATAGAAATTTTATTTCTGCGACAAAGTTGCTACAATACTTACAACTTTGCAGAAGAAACTTTGTCTATATTTCCTAACACAAAAAAGTTTTTTTTTTATTTTCATTATAGTAAGCAATGACGAACTTTTGACAAATTTAGATTAAGGGGGATATTCATACGAACAAAAGTGCTGAAGACCATAAATGATAAAATGAAAGCAAAAGACGCTAGGAAAAAAGTTCCGCTTTTGGCCTTTTGGACCACTGTGCGCCGCCGAGACGAGATTGCAAACAAAAATACCGATACCGATGCCGTAGCTGTTGTGCCCGTGACATTCGAATGAACTGATCAGAAGTGTGAAATCGTGTTTCGGAAGAATTTTGCCGCCATGCCGTTGTTGCTGTATTGCTGTTCACAGCCGGAACTCGTTGCAGGAATTTAGGAAGAATTTCAATCTAAACCGTGAGAATGTATACAATTCCTTTTCTTCTCTAATACACAATCGGTTCGCAGTAAGCTTTTGTTGCCATCGAGCCGGAGGCCTAGCCTTCCGAGGTTTCTGAATGACTTTCTTCAATCACGTGACTCCGTGCTGCTGTTAGGTTGGTACTTTCGTACATTATATGACGGTAACAAAGTTTTTCCGGCTGAGTTTGTCAATCATCCGAGCAAAAAAGAATTTTGGTTGGTTTCACTTAATTGAATTGTTTTCTCAATTAGATTTTGAGATTTAGGAAAAAAAAAAAACAAAAAACATTATTAGATTAGAATATAAACTATATCACTATTTGGTTTTATTGTTAATAAATTTTTCGTCATGAAATGATAAGGGTAAGGAACTGAGGTCACCTATTTTACTCAGCTCAAAATAAATAAGCTTAAAATGGAGTATTTTGTACATTATTTCAGAATCTTTTGTCAACAACGCCATATTGACTCAATTAACCATAGATGTAATCTATACAAACACAGTTTACTGTGTTTTCGACAAGAAATATGATGAATTAAAAATTGTCAAAAAACTTTATTAAAGAGAATCGCCACCTCGCTACTTTGAGCACTGATTACAGCATTTCCAAAAGTCAAGCACTTAATTTTTGCGTATCATATTGTAGTAGACATGTGAGCTCTTTCATTATTTGACGTCATGGTTGCAAGCTTATAACAGAGATAATTTGCGATAGGTTTGCAAAACATCAGCTAAATTCAGGACTACATAATTTTGCGCAAAAACCGTTAATTTAGTCTCGCAACAGAGTGTTTCCTTAATTAGCGCTTTACGATAAATGGGCTACTTACCTTTTCTATCTTTTTACCATTCTAAGAGATTAGTATTCCATCTCCGAGTTGCAGACTTCATTAATGTCTGTTACGAAATTTTTGCGAGATCTTGTTATTCAGTTTGTTATTCAGAACGTTCACATTTTTAAAATGGTTGGAAATTTTTCAGTACAACTTATTTACTCTCTCGAGACTCGACAGTTTTCTATAAATAGAATATTGAGCTATAAAAATACCTGGACCATTATCAAATCTGCCTTTTCGTCTGGAAAGAAATTCTCAGGCCGAATACATTCCCAGAATCTGGATTCTCACTCAAGCGTCGAACGTCACCGATTTACACCGTTTCGCAATGGCGACGGAAACTTCTTCACACCACCGCACTCGCACTGTATCGTTTTTTTTTTGCAACAACTGGTGCCTGTGCCTATTATTGACATGGGAAATGAGTTGTCTAGCATGAAGCATATTCCAGTGTCGTAGGGCTCGAAGTTTTCCGACCGCAGCTGGATTAAGCTACCGGAGCGAGTGGAAAAGTTGCCCGTCAAGAGTATCGTGTATTTTCCGCTGGGATTTTGTTTTCCGTAAGATTTTTCGGTGGGATGAAAGTTGTTCCGGATCTCGGGGACAAAAGTTTGGGGGACTTTTCCTTCTTCTATCGAATTCCCAGCATGTGGTTAACCGAATATTGCAGCCCGCATCCACCAATGCTAGGCATAGTGTGTACGTACGTATTGTCAGTTTTTCGTTTTGCTCGTTGATTTCGAGAAAAGTAATAAACTCGATACACGTGGTTTTATTATCGTACAAACTTGTCACAACGCGTGTTATTCAATGTGTTATTAGGTTACGGGGCAGAGATTGGAAGTAAATTTATTGAAATCTGTTCAGAGTGGCAGCAACCACATGTTGCGTTTGAAACTTTGTCGTTTTGTTTTGTCGGTATTTGAATCCGATTATTTATTTGCAGATTATAGGAGTGTTACGCAAGCTCCTCATTATCCAAATGATTTCGGCTTGAACTCGAACATTCATCATGGAACGAAACCTTAGCTTTTTAAATTAGAAAGAGAAAACCACGTTTTGTGGTACCGTAAAACGGAATAATATTGATCACTTCAGGAAAGTTGATTTCACTTATTTACGACAATGGTCTAATTGATCAATGTTACCCCGTCTTACGGTACTAATGTCAAATGTTCAACAGTTATTCGTTTAATTAATTAACGTCCTCAGTCCTAAAATGATGACTTAAGGAAAGCAAAGATTTAAGAAAGTATTCTTTGTGTTATTTGATTACAAAAATTATAATTACATGCTACTCTAGGGCGCCATTTAACCCTGTATAAGGCAGAGGCAATTATATTGCCACCAACGAAAAATATTTGTTTTGCGTCTATAATAAGATCAATATAATTATAGAAGCAAAATAAATATTTTTCGATGGTGGCAATTACTTTCACAGGTCTGTATGGCAAACAGTTAAGTACTCAATTGATAGTCTTTGATGAAGATTTTGCTGGAATTTTCATTTCATCTGTTAGGAATAAATTGAAGCACCTTAGCATTATCAAATATGAGATCGCAGCATATGTACTTACAATAGATAGATCTCCCTTATTTTGTCACTCATTTCAAGATCGTGTGCACTGAACGTATTTTATAACAAGTATAGAATAATAGTCAGCACCCTTATTCGAATAAAACCAATCAAACTGAGAAGACGTATTTTCGCAATTATATCTATTCAGTCCCAAACCAACCAGTTTCAGATACCGAGTCAGTTGAGTTTTTCTGACATCATCAATGAGTGTCGTTGATTTAATGATGCGAGTTATTGGGTGCTTTGGCCATTCTCTAGTAGAGTTTCTCTAAGGTGATTGTCAAAGTCAAAGTGTTGCTTTAATCCGATGTGAGGTAGTAGAGGTAATAGAGTACATAGGATTCAATCAACTCGCGCTCGTCTGCCAATCATTATCATTCTCCTCTCGACGCATTCTGTTGCGCTTTTTATGGCTGTTTTGATGGTGTGCCAACCGTACATGAGTGTGTCCTCATCCAGCTTGTCCTCTTCCGCTAGCTTATAATTTTTGCAACGTCGGATTGCTTCTGGTGTGCGATTTTTATCCAAAGCGGGCATCCCAAGCAACAATGTGAGTTTTATTGCACTCTTATGGCGGTTTTCATAACCAATTTTGGTCTTAAATGCTATCATAAGAGTGTAATAAAACCCAAATTGTTACTTGGGATCGGTACTGAGTGTTATTCACAATGGAGTTTTGGGCGCATCTTAACCACCACTAGGTAGTGATCTGAGTCAACATTCAGTGTCAACACTGTATCAGAAGCGCCAATAGTCGTTCAAAACGAGGTTGAGCTGTGTTTCCGTCTAGTTGGATGACCTCCGAGTGTGTTCTTATAAGAGTTTATGCTGGAAGAAGATACTACGTACGCCCATGTACTTTTAGCCCCATTTCGTTGGTCAGCTGGTGTGCACTAAATCCTCCAATCACTGGCAGGAACTCTCTTCATGGCCGTCCTAAGTCTTGAAATTCCCAGTGAAGATCTGATGTTATGTTTAAAGCAGCGGTCGCTTTCGCGCTCCAGCTTGCGTAAAGTTCTATATTGTCGTCATCGAAAATTTTGAAGGTGATGGCTACGCACGATGATGTTGATGCTTATGTTGAAGAACCGGTCCTTGATTCTCAACCTACACATTCAAGAACCCAATCACCTGTTTTCGTGGGTGTTGCCACAGTTATGATTGCCTGGACGTATGTTCCATTGAGCGTCTCCTGTACACCTTCTGTAGCGCTACGACGCCAAATTGTGACTTCATACTGGGCGCGAACGTGCGGAGCATCCGCTGCTCACGCACGGGCGATATGATCCTTGAGTTAAAGTAGGGCGCCACCAAGAAGAGTTCTGTATACAAGTCCATAGCGGAAAAAGTGCTCGGGTAGGGAGTACAGGTACGTGTTCTCACACCAGAGGTGACTCTCCAGCTTAAGAACCTGGATGAGATCATCGAAGTGTGCGAGGTCGTACAAGCTCTCAAAGCGCAAAGTGGAGTGGCAGTGGTAGCCGACGCGTTTCGTCTGCCCAAGGGTCCGGCCGGTACCCAGGTAGCCACTATACGACACTATACGACGGCTGGCGGACAGAAAGGAAGCCCTGAAAGCTGCTAGGTTAAAAGTGGGATGGTCGGTATGCCCACTGAGCGTGCTCAAGCAGTCGGAGGCTTGTTTCCGGTGCTTCGAGCACGAACATAAAGCCTGGAACTGCAAGGGGCCAGATAGGAACCAATTGTGCAGGAGATGTGGCAGTGGAGGCCATAGAGTAAGGGACTGCGGGGAGCCTCCTAAGTGCTTGATCTGTACCGGAAAACGAGACGCAAAGCACGTAACGGGAGGTCCAAGGTGCCCGGCCGGTGTGCCGGTGATCAAGCCACGTTCATAGTGCAAGTGACACAACTCAATCTGAATCACTGCAATACGGTTCAGCAGCTGTTTCTGAGTGAGCAACGGACATTGCCGGACCCATATTGCGTCCCTGCCGGAAACGGCAATTAGGTCTCGGATAGGTCCGGGACGGTGGCTATATGGACGGCAAGTGGGCTTCCGGTTCAAGAGGTTGTGTCAACTGCAGACGAGAGATTTGCGGTTGCCAAAGTGGGAGGAGTATTCTACTGCAGCTGTTATGCTCCGCTGAGTTGGTCTATCGAGCAGTTTTCGCGGATGGTAGACCGAGTATCAGTTGTGCTGACCCGTCCAAGGTGGGGAAGGCTTCGCACGAACCATTCGGGTCCGATTCTGCTTGAGGCTCTGGCAAAGCTCAACGTAGATCTGGCCAACGTCGGCACCACAAGTACCTTCAGTAAAAACGGTGCGGAGTCTATCATCGACGTGACATTCGGCAGTCCTGGTCTAGGAGGATAGGATAGGAGACTGGAGGGTAGACAATGGCTACACTCACAGTGACCATCAGGCGATCCACTATGATGTCGGTCAGATAACGAGGGTGCAGGCGACGAGTAGAGCCGACACTCCAACCACCCGTGGATGGAAGACATCATACTTCGATCCCGAAGTATTTGTGGAAGCGATCCGAAGAGAATACGGTGATCGCGGTATGCCCGCTTCGAGCGTGTGACGCTAATATGCCTAGGAAAGGCCGACGTAGGTTTGGGAGGTCACCGGCTTAATGTCGAGTACCACTTGTTGCTGCACGCAGCGCTTAAGAGTAGGATAAAAGCTAGTAAACGAGCCTGCTTTGAAAGGTTATGTGCTAGTGGCAATGCGAACCCGTGGGGTGATGCCTACAGGGCAATGGCAAAGACCAAGGAGGGGATCATCGACGGCCTATTTCCACGCCACGAGCCAAGGCCCTGGCCTCAGGCCGCTGAGCGGTCCCACGGCCTACGTTCCAGTAAGATGGTCGGCCTCCCAGCTGAACATCCAAAGTAACGTGGGCGACGGCAGTTTAAACGTCGGGCAGGAAGCGACGGTTACGAACGAGGAACTCATTGAGATCGCTAAATCGCTAAAGGCGAGCAAGATACCGGGAGGGTACAAACGCAAATCTACGGTAGATGCCATCTTGTCTGTCACTAAGTCAGCCGAATTGGCAATCCAGCGCAAGTGGACGGGTATCCGCAAGTGGATGGGTATGTGGAATGTCATGTATGACGAGATGTTGAAACTAAAGTTCGCGGTAGGGGTTGTGATTGTCGGCTTTGCGGCAGGCATGTCTAAAAACTGAACCAAACTGCGTGCCGCGTTTGAAAACTACCACGAAGTTTATTTGAGACGGTACGCTGTTGCTGTGCCTGATAAAACAACCCGTACGCTGTGAAAAAGCAACCGCGAGCCTTTTCAGTGTTGTTTTATGCACACCGGGTTTTAACACTTCGGAAACACTCGGGATGGCGTGTATTTCTACTTCGTAAAAGTTTCTCGGATATATGCTGGACGATCAGCGTGAACTCGTGTCTTTTTACTTTTCTATTTCTTTCACTCACACGGCCAATTGGAATAAGTATGAAGCGCCTCCATGCGTGTTTTTGCAAGCTTGAAAATACTCGCCTACGGTGGATTCCGATATCGGTTAACACTCGGAAATGTGCTAGCCGAGGCAATTGAAAACTTAGGCTGAAATTTTTTTAAACCTAACGCCACCGGTGTAATGATTCTTACACTTCGTGTTTGTTTGCATGTACGGGAACGGCGTGCAAAACGAAATTAAGTTTGTTGAGTGGTTTTAGACAATGGTGTCCACCGTGTAAGCTCGGTTCGGTGTTTTACCCATGCCTGCTTTGCGGACGACATCACCTTGGAAGTCTACAGTGAGTCTATCAGAGAGGTTGAGTTGACGGCCGCTCACTCTATAAGCATTGTTGAAGATTGGATGCGTTCCAGGAAACTGGAGCTAGCACATCATAAAACAGTTTCCATAATTGTAGCATAGAAACGCTTCTATTTAAGCTACTATGTTAGAGAATTGGGTTAACCTTTGTAATAATATAAATATAAATAATCAAATGTAGTGATTGAATTGTTTAAATAACAAACATTAAGCATTGTTTTGAAAATGGTGCTGGCACGTTATAAAATAGAAACAGACTCAAGAACTAGTGCCCCAACCAGGGCTCGGCATCGTCGAAACAAATAAATGAAACTGAATTTCTCTTACCTTCGCTTCATACATGAAGCTACTAGCTTCATTTGTTGAACAGAATGTTTCATGCGAGCTTCAAGTGAAATTGGTGGCTGTTTTAATTGACGACGGCAGAAAGTCAGGCATGATTTGTCGACATTGACAAGGTTAACTTTAGAATGCGTTGCATTGCAGGAAATGTTAAGCAAATTCAATCCATTTGCATTCAAAGTTGCTGGCCTTCTTCTGAATATTTGATAGAAAAGTACGAATGAAAAGTTGAAACCGATAGTCACAACGAAATGAAACCCGTTTCGCTGACGCTGACTAAAGCCAGTTTGAAACTGAAACGGTGCTGCTTCTGTTGAAACTGAAGCTTCACTGCTTCATTGTTTCTTTTCGAATAAAGGCCGCCTAGCGAGCAAATTCTGTAAAATGCCACGCGTAATTTTGAAGATCTCGCGTTCGCGTATGTTTTTGTAGAAGGAAGTATTATTCTAGATGGTAAGGATTTCGTGCTATAAACGTCACAAATATGAAAAAATCCGATTTTTCCATTTATTTTTACTGAAACCCCTCCTTGTAAAAGGTTCCCCCGGCAAAGCACCATACATAATTTTAGCATTCAATCCATTAACTTACCTTTCTAAAACATTTAAAATAATTTAAAATCCGTCTAGTTTTCGCCGAGATATAGCAGTTGGAATTTTGGGGTCAAATTGATCCTAATATACAGACAACGTAAGTATTTTTTTGTATAGACAGAAGGTTGAAGTATAATGCGTGATCACACAGACCCGTAAAAATGCACAAAATATAAACAGCATTAAGATTGCGGTGTGAAAAAATATCAAATGTCATTTGGCGTTTGCTTTCTGCTGTTTTGAGGCATCCTAATATTCAGACGATTTCACAATAGATAAATGCTAGTAATATTCCACCAACGGACAGTCAGAAGAAGCCAACATGGGGAGGTCACATACCTACATATGTATGCTGAAAGCAGATTCGGCCTATCGCTAATAAGCATCCTGCATTTTTCAAAGTTCAAGGTTTATTATGACTATCTAAGTGGCGATAATCTGGCGGAAAGTTGTTCCTCTTCACGGTTACCCTTACCGGACCGAAACAAAACAATCTACTTTGCATTTTTTTCGCATTCGTCGAAAATTGTTTTTCTCGTTACGTTACTGCGGGATGGCAGGGGAAAATTCTGAGCTCGAATTACTTACAAGTGGTTGAATGTTACCCTCCGTTGACAGTGACAGTTTTTCCCTTCGGTTAAAGGTGGTGACAGTGTATCAGAATATTTTTGCAGCAGCAGTTACCTGAAAAAAGAAAAAAAAAAAGAAGAAAACATAGAAAAGCTTAGAATTGTGACGACAAAAAATGAATCAATATGAAATTTATGTATGAGAACGACAGTCGGCGTTCACCTGCGGAGGCGTAATTGATGGCAACCAATATGGCAAGCGATATGGGAAAGCAACATTTGAAATATTGTATCATCCTTTGCTCACCGCCGAGACTGTTTATGTTTTCAATGCACGCATTATGGAACATCTTCGGAGAGAAAATATGCGACACTTGCAAAAATGAAAGATTTTCACAAAATCATCACCTCTAGCAATCGCCATCGTGAATAATACTTGTTTAGTTTGAATTCTAACGTTGCACTACGGTAACACGATGACAGTCAGTTATGGTTTGCAACATTCTATGTTTTAGTTATTGATGTTATTTTAATTTATTTTGGTTTTATTTGCTGAAATTGGACAGACTGAATGCTTATTGTTTATACTAGTTGTCGTATGCTAACTTTAAAACCGTTTCTGGTTATTTAAAAATCGAAAGCTTCTATATCATTTAATGGGCTCAAAAATCAACTACAGTTCTATGCCTTACAGTAAGAATTGACAGAAGTTATGTAAAACTAATAGAAGCAACTGTCGATTCTTCTTCTTCGCTGAATAACTGTTTAATGTTATGCTTTTGATTTTCACGCATCACAACGTCACCCTCACGGTGCGAGGTGAGCTCCGCTCGTGCTAATTAGGTAGGTATGAGATAATTCACGGTATTCGTTGGTACTACGTTGTCTAGCAACCACAAGGCTTGTCAGGTTGATTTAGGCAAAATTTCTTCAATTTCATGATTCGTTAGCCTTTGTGTTTGTTATTTTTTGCGTATCAGAAAAGCGATGTTACAGCAAAGTTTTTAGATTTTTTTTAGCAAAAACTGTGACAAACTGAAATTGATTTTCTGTCCTCGGGTCTTGCATGGAATATTAAATCGGAGCTGAACTGGTGAACCACAAAAAATGAGTTTTCCCTGTTTGCTCCAATTTCGTTTTCCGACTTACTTCCAATGCAGTTACAAAACATCAAATTTCACCTTCCACAGCCGATGACAACTGGTGCGTGCTGTCATCAGTACAATTCTACCACATCGTGGATGTGGAAAGTTTTCCTATCTGCCTCGTGGTTATAAACCTATCTCTCTGTGCACTTCGTTACGTATTGCCCAGCAGCAGGAGCAGTAACAACAAGATAAACAAATCATCAGTCAGTGCCGGGTGCCGAGTTTGCCTATTTACGGAGGTGTGCGCTGTCTACATTCCGCAAGCAAAGTAGCTTGTCTTCCGCCTCGGAAAACTTAGTTAACCGACCCGCATTTTTGATGAGCTTTCTGCTTTCGGAGCGGTCCTTTTTCAAAGGTTGGATTCAGGTACTTGGAAAAAGTAATCAATTGTAAAACATTTTGCTGGATGCAAAGAACGTAAAGTCTTCCTCTGGGCAGGATCTTTTAACGTGCAACAATAACTGGTGGACTTACGTAGTTTTTAATGAGCCATTTATTTATGTTGATTCTGACCCATTAAATCCCTTCCGTGAAAATCATCTCGCACGGCCTCAGTTTGCTTACCTACCGGATCATGGAATGATTGGCCATTAATGTTTAACGGTCGAGTTATTCCGAAAATTATGATTGTCATTCTAGTTTAGAGTACATAACGTAAGGGAAGAGGCGAATGCTGATGAAGTTCTAACTCTAAGCCACGAACTAATCCAAAAAAGTTTTTTTATTTCAATTATAAATTAGAATAATATATTGTTCCTAATATAACAAATTTTGGCACGTTTCTCCGAAACTAAATCAGTTTTTGCATTGTTTATTGCTGCACTTTTGCTTTTAGATTAAATAAATCCACTGGAGGGTGTCCATTATTTGAGTGGGTCACCAAACATTTTGTGATGTAAAGATACATTTTCATGTATTGCTGCACGGAGAGAAATCCGATTCCAATACCATGAATAAAATCATGAAATCTTAAAGTCATCATGATTATTATTCATGGTGCCTTTTAATAAACCATAAGCAACAAACTTGAAACCTTGAGTCATTTTGCTCATTTTGGAGCTTGAAAGAAAGGTGTACAGGAGAACGGTGAATGGAAGTGGAGGATGAACCATGAACTTGCACAGCTCTATGGTGAACGCAGTATCCAAAAGGTGACTAAAGCCGGATAAAAGTATCCAAAAGGTGACTAAGGACGGATACCATAGGCAGGGCATGTTGTAAGAATGCCGGACCACTAGCTGGGAAAGCTGGTATTTGTTTCAAATCCGGTAGGAACTAAACGGCAAGCAAGCTGGCCAGACCAGGTGGAGCAAGATCTGGAAGCAGTGGTGTACAACCGAGTAAATTGGAGAAACTTTGTTCATCAGGTTTTTTCTTAGAATTGCAAGCCAACTAATACAAATGACATGTATGTATATTCAAAATTGAAACCAAACTCTAATCCATCTATTCTTAGCAGAGCTTAAAAGTAGTTATCAGACAAAAAATCGTGCATAAATGAAACAATTTCTAATAGGTGAAAACTTAACCAATAATTACAATAATTACTCTATCGCTTGTATATGCTGTTCTAACTTAAACTGCAACACATGCATGTCATTTTTATACTATGACATTTTGTGTGACCGGTCACCATACATAAGAAAATATATGGTTATAATCATGTACGTATTCGGGCGTAATTATGGCGAAAACTCACAAATCTGAATGATCCCACTTTTGTGAATCCTATTAGATAAGAGGTCTTAGGCCTCACTTTTGTATCACTTCTATAGAATACTGAGTTTAAATACGATTTTTTTACATATTGCATTTTTCTAGGTGCTTTTATTTTATTCACAGCTTCTTATTTTTTTCCTAGTAGTCACCTATTTCGTCTCACTTCTCAATCGTCTTACTTCTCATCGTCTTACTTCTCATCGAACATTTTGCTTGAATATGGTACCAAGATAAGGACTTGTGTGTTAAACTACGAATCGAGTTTTTCAGGTTTGAAATGCCAGTTTGATATCAAACCGAGTACGCTAATTAGAATAAAATTGCATCATTTGAATTTTCTTTCTGATAAAGAGAAAGAAGAGAACAAATAAAACAATACATTTGTCAATGAGCCGGTTACTCCGTCCTAGCGTTTAAGTAGTGAAGGTTACGCCTCGATTACTTACTCTAATTAGCTTACTCGTTATCGTTTTCAGTGCCATTTCTAAACAGTGGCCCATTATCTGGACAACTTTGCACCTGTCACCACCCGCACCGGAAACATAATGGCATCGGCCTCCATTTTAAACCGTGCAGATTATTAAAGGCACCGCGATTGAATCTAAAAGCGGAATTTATTTGCCAAAAGTTGGTTGACGTCAGATGGAACAGTATGCAACGGTTGCTATCTAAAATAGACGGTATGCATTATTTTACATGGATTAGTTATTTGCATCTGAACTTGGAACTATAAATAGTAATGGACAGCAACAAGTGCAAAAAATAGGCAATTTCACTGTCATTAGTTCCATTTGTTGGTGTTTCCGTATGGTGCAATTATTTGGATTTCTATTACGTGGAGTAGCAATGCTTGTAATGAGCTTTATTTTCGTTATTTCCGCGTGCCCTTCTGAACGTCGCCATGGAGACGCACGGTGATTCATTTTCGAACAGCCCTGAGCGGAACGGCAATTTAGCTCTCGTTGACTTCACCGTAGCCAGAATTTTCTCTTGCAGCATGTCACCAGAAGCACGTGCCGTTCGTGTTGCCATGTTGCCGATTCAACTATACATTACAGCAAAACCGTCAGACAGCCGACCGTCATTCCTGGCTGGGATCGTGCACATCTGTCAACAACTAAATAAAGAAGCCGTTTCCATAATGTGCATTAAACTTATTAAACTTTACAAGCTTCGTTTCCTAACGGTACGTCGTCTAATCATTGGGAGTAATTCTACATTGCGCTGTATCGAAATAAGGAAACTTCTGTGGAGTCACGCTGTCAACCAAAAGTAGTTAAAGAATTGTTTTCGTCATTTGGTCCCTCATTGCCTGCAAATCAGCTCTGCTGAATTCTCACCGACTAGACTAATGAGGGCGAGAACGATTGGAAAATAAAAAAATGTTACATTGAATCTATCATCATTACATGTGCTGGAAGCTACATGAATAAAGATAGCAATGATAACCTACCATCATGCGCCTCCATTGAATTATTGAAACACCTTTTACACAAGCCGACAGAATAATCTCTAAAGTTTGCTAGCTGCGAGTACATAAAATGCTCAGACATACATACATACACACTGTGCAGTGTTTTATGCGAAAACCGAACACAATTAGGAGCTGCCTTCATGCTTTGAATGCTCCCCGTGGCCATGCTTTGCACTTTCCAGAAGCTTGGTAATGTTTTCCTAATGGAAGATTGTACGGTTTCTGAATGACAATAAGTAGCTACCTACCTCCTGAATGCTGTACCTACTCTCACGCCAACTGTTGGCAGTGGTTTCGGATGAGGAAAATAATTATGCGGCCGACCTTGTGATATATTGCGCTGCGTTGCGTTGCGTTGCGTTGCGTTGTTTGCTGGCTGGCTGTTTGGAGAATTGTGGAGGCGAATTTGGCGGGCTACCAACTTAGTTACAAGAGGTTTTGGAGATTTCTGTGTTAATTGTTCTGAAGTGGTTAGGAAGGAAAAAACATTTTAATTATGCGCTGTTCGGATCAAGATCAGATTAACGCAACGCCATAATTCAACTTGCTCTTGGGAAACTCGGGTTAACTCGTTTAGTTGCACAGTGGTTCGAACGCAGTCACGGTTGCCGGCACCTTGTAGGAACGTAGTTGTACAAAATTTTGAAGGAAGATTAATTTGTAATATTTATAAGAAAAGAAATCCATTTCCTGCGAGTAAGTTTCGAAAAATGTTTCCCAAAACAAGCCATTAATAAAGCCAGTCTTTTCGTTTAGTGTACGTGACTCGGTTCATGCTTACGGCCAACAATATGTTGCCTTCGGTTGTCATGCTGATATTGGATGACAAATTTGTCATCGCTATAGCGAGGGACATCTGCTTTATCTGCAAACTTGGTACTAACAACTAAAAGTGTCTGGATTAATAATAATTTATTACCTCCTTCTTATGCTGAGTTAAGAATGTTCTTTGCGTGCTATTTTGTGTGCGAGACTTTCGACCCGCATTACAACGGGTGTCCCTTCGTGTGGTTCGGCCAGAAATGACCAAAAAGGTCGCACAATCTGATTATCCCTAGCCAGCAATTTTGCACTTGACAGCGGAACAGAATTGGTTGCTGTTAAACATTAGCCTATGAATGGATCATCGCCTTAAATGGACCATTGCCAGCCAGCCAGCTAGGATGCGATCCCTCGGCGGTCCAATTGAATAAATTAATGTAGTCGACAGACTTTGTGACGATAAATTTTAATATGTAGGTACCTTGAAAAACCACTTTTGTACGGGCGAAAGGCGTGTCCTCCGTTGGTTAAATTGCATTCTGGTCTGGAGTGACACACAAAGCCGTGAAATGGGTAAAACAATCTGGCAAACAATCAAAATTACACCCTTTTATTAATTTAAGTTTTTGTTACTCACTTCAATATACATGGACAGTGGTTTGGTAACCGAGTTCTACTAAACTATTTTAAATGCACTATTGAAGTAAAAAGTGTTGTCAATTTTTTAAAAAAAGTATGAGGGTCTGTGCCTGAGGGCACGAACAAGGACGGCTCACGTAGGACTACGAATGCAGGTTCAATTCGACAAAGCTTGACATTTTGCAAATGTTTGTCACGTAAATTTTTAATTTTAATTTCTAATTAATTTATAATACAATAATTGTAATAAATGCTTTGAAACATTCCTATAAATTTGATACAAGAAGAAAAGCTTAAATTTCCTAATACCCATGCTCTGCATATCAGTTTTATCCATTTCTTAGAGTTTGTAGTTCCAATAATAGTTTCATCAGGCCACAATGACACTTCTTCTGGTGATTGGCGAAGAAATCGCATTTTGAAAATTAACACTTTAAAACTTGCTGCATCACGTCACATGCATGAATATTCCTTCGACCCCTTTTTCATATTTTCATATTTTTGAACCATATCTTGCCGTATGTAGATACAATTGGGCGAAAGATAGGATTGGTCGTCCACTTTTTTATAACTGTTCACTTTCAGGACATCAAATTGCTATCATGTCAATATGCACGATAAAATTTCATGCGCATGTGATGCAAGCCAATGTAAATTGCTAAAATTCACTTATTATACTATGGGATATTTTATTATGGTCGCTACAAACCAAATCGATCAGGATGATCTGACAGTAAAACTTTTCTGCTCACGGATATATATAACGGATAAGTTAACAAAGTTTGACGGATTTAGCTTTTCATCAGAGCAAATTGTATGCTTTGTAGCTTTGTAGCGAAAAGCTTTAATAAATTATGGTGGTAGCTGTCAAGCGACGAAAAGCATAATCGGTTTTATTGTTGCTTTCAGCAGAGCGAGATAAAACTACTTCAGCTTATGACATGATTCTTAAAGAGCTTATGAAAACCTTTTGAAGAGTGGGCCACTTGGTTGGACAGCAGTTTTATAGCGGTCATCAGAAAGTTCTGGTGAAGCTCATAGTTTTTTTGGCGGTTTTATGGAATAGGTCTTGAAAACCTCTAGTGAAACGTAATAAAACTTAAAATTGTCACTTGGGTAAGATGCAGACCTACGTCAAAAAAATTTATTTAATATATTAGGCCATTACAAATATTTTATAAAGTTTTTGTCCTTCCGGTATTCGGCCACCGAAGGGGGGGCGGAAAAAAAACAAAGTGAATTTTTTAATCGAGCAAAAAAAGAACATGGATTTTAAGAATTTTGATTTAAGGTTCAAACGTGAAAACCGAATCTATTCTTGCTTATAATATATACGTTATTATTTTCTATGCAAAAACATACGAAAAAAAGACAAAAACGAAGGAAAAATTTTTTGGACGATTTTCGGAAATTCCATTGTTCGACTAGTTAACTTTTAACTTTTAACTTATAACTTATAACTTATAACTTATAACTTATAACTTATAACTTATAACTTATAACTTATAACTTATAACTTATAACTTATAACTTATAACTTATAACTTATAACTTATAACTTATAACTTATAACTTATAACTTATAACTTATAACTTATAACTTATAACTTATAACTTATAACTTATAACTTATAACTTATAACTTATAACTTATAACTTATAACTTATAACTTATAACTTATAACTTATAACTTATAACTTATAACTTATAACTTATAACTTATAACTTATAACTTATAACTTATAACTTATAACTTATAACTTATAACTTATAACTTATAACTTATAACTTATAACTTATAACTTATAACTTATAACTTATAACTTATAACTTATAACTTATAACTTATAACTTATAACTTATAACTTATAACTTATAACTTATAACTTATAACTTATAACTTATAACTTATAACTTATAACTTATAACTTATAACTTATAACTTATAACTTATAACTTATAACTTATAACTTATAACTTATAACTTATAACTTATAACTTATAACTTATAACTTATAACTTATAACTTATAACTTATAACTTATAACTTATAACTTATAACTTATAACTTATAACTTATAACTGATAACTTATAACTTATAACTTTTAACTTTTAACTTTTAACTTTTAACTTTTAACTTTTAACTTTTAACTTTTAACTTTTAACTTTTAACTTTTAACTTTTAACTTTTAACTTTTAACTTTTAACTTTTAACTTTTAACCTTTAACTTTTAACTTTCAACATTCAACTCTCAACTTCCAACTTTAAACTTTCAACTCTCAACTTTCAAATTTCAAATTTCAACTTTTAACTTTTAACTCTCAACTTTCAAATTTCAAATTTCAACTTTTAACTTTTAACTTTCAAATTTCCACTTTCAGTTTTCAATATTCAGCTCTCAACTTTCAACTTTCGGTTTTGAACTTTGAACTTTCAACCTTTAAATTTCAACTTTCAAGTTTTAACAGTGAGCAATCAACTTTCAAGTTTTAATTTACAACTTTTAACTGTAAGCTTTCAACTTTTAATTTTCAACCTTATACTTTCAACTGTAAACCTGCAACTTTCAGCTTTTAACTTTTACCTTTCAACTTTCAAATTTTAACTTTCAAATTTCAGCTCTCAGCTTTCAGCTTTCAAATTAATTTCCAATTTCCAATTTTCAATTTTCAATTTTCAATTTTCAATTTTCAATTTTCAATTTTCAATTTTCAATTTTCAATTTTCAATTTTCAATTTTCAATTTTCAATTTTCAATTTTCAATTTTCAATTTTCAATTTTCAATTTTCAATTTTCAATTTTCAATTTTCAATTTTCAATTTTCAATTTTCAATTTTCAATTTTCAATTTTCAATTTTCAATTTTCAATTTTCATTTTTCAATTTTCAATTTTCAATTTTCAATTTTCAATTTTCAATTTTCAATTTTCAATTTTCAATTTTCAATTTTCAATTTTCAATTTTCAATTTTCAATTTTCAATTTTCAATTTTCGCACATTTGTGCGTATTATGTATTCTGTATTTTGTATTTTGTATTTTGTATTTTGTATTTTGTATTTCGTATTTCGTATTTCGTATTTCGTATTTCGTATTTCGTATTTCGTATTTCGTATTTCGTATTTCGTATTTCGTATTTCGTATTTCGTATTTCGTATTTCGTATTTCGTATTTCGTATTTCGTATTTCGTATTTCGTATTTCGTATTTCGTATTTCGTATTTCGTATTTCGTATTTCGTATTTCGTATTTCGTATTTCGTATTTCGTATTTCGTATTGCGTATTGCGTATTGCGTATTGCGTATTTTGTATTTTGTATTTTTTTGTTTAGATTATAGTCACTTTAACCATTTTGGGTCATTTGTGACTTCTGCGGGGTTGGGATTTGAACCCGGGTCCTCGGCGTGAGAGGCGTTAATGCTTACCACTACGCCGGGACTGACCCCGCTGCATTTCGTATTTCGTATTTCGTATTTCGTATTTCGTATTTCGTATTTCGTATTTCGTATTTCGTATTTCGTATTTCGTATTTCGTATTGCGTATTGCGTATTGCGTATTGCGTATTGCGTATTTTGTATTTTGTATTTTTTTGTTTAGATTATAGTCACTTTAACCATTTTGGGTCATTTGTGACTTCTGCGGGGTTGGGATTTGAACCCGGGTCCTCGGCGTGAGAGGCGTTAATGCTTACCACTACGCCGGGACTGACCCCGCTGCATTTCGTATTTCGTATTTCGTTTTTCGTATTTCGTTTTTCGTATTTCGTATTTCGTTTTTCGTATTTCGTATTTCGTATTTCGTATTTCGTATTTCGTATTTCGTATTTCGTATTTCGTATTTCGTATTTCGTATTTCGTATTTCGTATTTCGTATTTCGTATTGCGTATTGCGTATTGCGTATTGCGTATTTTGTATTTTGTATTTTTTTGTTTAGATTATAGTCACTTTAACCATTTTGGGTCATTTGTGACTTCTGCGGGGTTGGGATTTGAACCCGGGTCCTCGGCGTGAGAGGCGTTAATGCTTACCACTACGCCGGGACTGACCCCGCTGCATTTCGTATTTCGTATTTCGTATTTCGTATTTCGTATTGCGTATTGCGTATTGCGTATTGCGTATTGCGTATTGCGTATTTTGTATTTTTGATGCTGAGAAAAATAAAAGCAAAATAGTTTTGCCCAGCTTTTTCTATCGCTGATTACGCTGTGCAACGGGCGGAGCGAAAGGGGTCTGTTAATTATACTTTCCTACCAGTTCGCATTATCAGATATTAGGTATAAGTAGTTGGGCATCTGCCACACAATCTCTGTGTTAGTTAGAAGATTTGTGCTGTGCCGTCAGCAACTTTTCATTATTTATCCAATGGAAAAGGTGGGCTCAGAAGCTCTAACGTGCTTAGACTTTGGAAAAATGTAAAGCAACGAAGTCTCACAACATCTGATATCTCTTTAAGCCCGAGCCCACACAATTGTGTAGGTGAGACATGACTACTTTTAAAAAATTTGCCTTTCCTTTCTAAACGTCGTACTTTTACATATATGGTACTAATCTCTTGTGTAAACATCGTAACTCGTAGAAAAAATAGAAAATAGCTGAAAAGAAGTTTTCTTTTGTGCTTGGATTAACTATTGTCTAGTCTTCAAAATCTTGTGAAAACAGCAAAAAGTTTTATCTGTCGTATTTTCTTATTGAATCCGTATTTCGAAATTGCTTGAATAAAAAATTAGTGGTAATAAGTATTTCTAATTGATGTAATTAAAAATTTACGGGAAATAACTTTTACAACTTAGTTATGCGCATTGTTTTTCATACCTACACAATTGTGTAGGTTCGGCCTTATTGTATAGGGGAGAGACGTCTACACTTACACTTTTTTTTCCAAAAATTTTAATTTATTTTTTGATGATAGCTACCATCGCGCTCTTCAATCTATTTGAAAGGTGTATCCTTCTAGTTACCTGAAAAAAAGTTTCAGTCGTTTTGGTTAAAGGCTAAATTAGTTACAACCACAAGCGTGGAGGTGTATTTTTGTCTCACTGTTAACCAATGGGTGGGAAGAGTGAGACAACGAGTATTTCATACTGAGAAACCAATTTAAAATCGATTTAAACCATATATTTGGGTAATAAACAACATGTGTATTGTGTCGTGTTGTTTATATCGGATAATAAGTTTAACTAAATGAACAACTATCTTCACTTCCTTAAATCTACTTTTATTTGCCTCACCTACTCACACGTGCTTCGGTAGTATAATTGACGGGTGCCGGCCGGCCTTCCTGCTACTGGTTATGCTGCTACTCGAGATGCTCCTGCTGGTGATGCTGCTACGGACAGTGACGCTACTGAGCCGCTGTTTCTGTCGCTCCTTGACGATTTCCGCTGTTTTTCGTGTTTGCGGGGAAGGGATTGGCCCCCGTTCGTATTTCCAGGTATAGACTGTCCAAAAGTCACAGCAATGGGTGAACTTCCGGTGACTCAATGGTACAAAACCGACCCACGAGGTGATGCTTTCAGTATTTCCCGGATTACAAAAGCCCCAACTTCTGCATTTGCGCCTGCGGGGAATAATTTTCCTTCATGCGTCTTTCTGTGGCTCAGGATCAGACGGCCACTGTATCTACGTACGTTCCACGTGGCGATTCTTCCGGCGATACAATCGATCGCCCACCTTTTGGGGTTAACTAATGGGTCCTACAGGCCATGTGGGAAAAGTGAGGGAAATATTAACTTTTGGCTACCGGGTTGATTTGAGAAAGATGATTGCTAATTATTTAAATTAACTGAGCGTTAGCATACCTGATTCGGTCTATTTAAAGCACTTCAACGGTCTTCCTTTTTTTTAAACAATCAGCTATTGAACGCTTTTGCTTTTAAACTTTTAGCTCATCGGCTGGTTTAGATGTTCACTAGCCTGCGGTTCGATTTCAAGAGACCTTTAGCAATTTCTTTCCCCGGTAGCTTAGCCTTTTTCCCCTTTTTAGTTTCTCTTTATTGCTGGTAGCAGCGGTGATAGTAGCATTGGTAGCATTTCAAGTGGTAGCAGGGTTGTGCCTGTTTATAGCATTCTACTCTTATTATTTTTTTTTAAACCTATTTTTCAATCTGATGCTTGAAGTGTCTTTTTGGATAATTTTAATTAATTTCCCTAAACTAGTTAACATTAAATACAAATAATAATGTGTTATTTTCACAGATATTTTATGGACAATTATACTTTAAGCAAATATCAATACAAATAACTAAATAATCTTTCATGCATGCCAACAAACTTGAGGGATTGTCCGCGATGGTAACAATATTGTCTATAAAGCATACATTATTATGGGCATGATTGAAAATTCCGATTATTTTCACACATACATTTACATACATACACAAAGGACAAATCCTGGACATCTGACTTCTAACTTACACTTCAGAATTCATTTACAGTCAATTCCTATGGATTGATTTGCAATTGAACACAAAAAAAAAATTTCAATGAAATTTGCTTGGCAAAAGCTATTTCTCAGTGTCACCCACGACTCTGTGTCTCACCGTTGCCAATAGGAATGTTTTATGAAAAATAGTGAACTAGCCGAGTTAGCAAACAATTCGATTATCATATTTTTTCAAATAGGTATTTACTCTTATTAGTATGTGATGCGATGTAGTAATTTTAATTTTAATTTAATATGTATTTTGTTGTTGAAAATCACTTGAAAATGATCACAACAAAATTTACTTTGACCCCCCCAAAACTAATTTTTGTTTAAAAAATAAACAAATTTTTCTGAAACTACATTGTGCAATGTAGGTTCACAAACTTGATTTTGCATGAAAATATCATGGATCTTGAATGTTTCATGACATAGCTATTCCCGTTGACTCACTGTTCCTGTTGTCTCACTCTTGACTACTCTCCCCTACCTACTTTTACCTTTACGTTCCCGCCAGGACTTCAAAAATTAGTGTACTTGCCGTTACACTTTTGGCTCTATCTTTACTATTTTTTGATCGATTTGTTTACAACTTGTCTTCAAAGAACCACCTTAGATTGACCTTCAATGAAAAAATATATTAGCAAATTTTGGATCCATTTTCCCGGAGATATTCCAGATGGCAGTGGGATTATTTTTTCACGTCATAAGTAACAGATGAAAAAAAAATGAAATCTGCTACTGCCATCTCATTTTGAGTCAGTAAGAATGAATACATTATACTGTAGAGCGTTCGTTCATGCTCCACACTACGGAACTTCCGTTTAGAGTACTACCGGAACCTAAAACTGGTCATTTATAAATTGTAAAATAATAAAGAAGTGTGGCAAATGATGTATTCAACTACGGGATTTTCTAAGACAAATTCTTGGATCAACATTTGAATGTTTTTAAGCCAATCTGGACGTTCCGGTATATCTGTTGTATTAAGGTTCGTAAAAACTTAACTTGCAAAAAGTTGCGTGTATTTCCATAGCTACGTAACGACCGTTCCGCTTCTTCAGAAGCTGAAGTCTATGAGCCTCGAAGCGATGATCTCGCTCTTAACTAAACGGGGTCAATCCTATTCAATTCTGTGGACTTCTTTACACAAAATAATTAGGTTTTCATGTTTTAATTTCTCAAAGCCTGGCTTGGTGTAGTCCAAAAAGAATAAATCCAACTCTACAAGAATAAATCCAACTCTACAAGAATAAATCCAACTCTACAAGAATAAATCCAACTCTACAAAAATCCCTATCTCTTTCTGGCGTGTACCAAAATTCACTTCGTCCTTTGCTACTAACTCTATATTGGATAAGTATTTGAGAAAAGCATAAAACAATTCATCATTAATTGTATCACCGCTACTGGTCTGATGCAATCGCGAACCGATGATGCGATAAAGCCTGCGTTCTAAGAATCGGAAATAATATTTATGATAATAAAAAAATAGTTGATTATTCTTATAGTAAAAATAACCTTTATGCAATGAAAATTATGATTAATAGTTGAAATTAATAATGATGATTTAGGCTGATAACGGATTAGCTACCGAATTAAGCTTGCGGAAAATATTTCCGCTGCATATATCTTTGACTTTGTTTTGATGCAAACTTACATATTTTTATTTTCTTTATCTTTACATATTTTTTTATATATTTCATTAATTTGTCTTGATGTTCTGAAGTTCTCGATGTTTTTGATAAAATTTTAATTATATAAATAAAATTTAATTTCAATTATACAATTAAATTGTAGCAGCAAAAGAGAGCGAGCGTGCTTCCCTCACTGCAGTTATTTCTTGCTTAGCTGCTATAACCGTCTTTTAATAAAAGAAAAGTAAAGTCGAAAGAGACTGTGCTTCCATTTTTTAATCGTCGCATTATTCAAACTACACTTTCTGATTTGCAGAAAAAATTCAAAAGTATAGAAAACATATTCAAACCATGTCGCCAATTTCATGAAATATTTTCAACTCGTAAAATTTTGACTACTTGTGTCGGCAAACAACCGTCCTCTTGCGGAATTGACTGACCACCGCACTGGTCTTGTAGACGAAAAACCAGCCGGGCTGACCAAAAATCCGCTGTTTAAACACCGTTGCTGAATTGGCATTCAGCACACAACAAATGAAATACATTTTCTAGTTTGGTGCAGCGTTTGAGAAATAAATGAAAGTTTTATCTTTTATCTTGTTTTTTTTAGCTTCAGTTGCTTTAGATGAATCAACATAACGTTCAAAAAAATACTTTTGTGAAATAATTGAAAACTGAAATTGTACTGTATACTGAGATCTCGAAAGCAGCCGATGAATAGAAAGTTGAACACGTAATACATCTTTCAAATCAAATCCAATTCGAGATCAGTCGTCAATCATAACGAACAAACAGGATTTGCAACACTTGTTCAAAACATGACGCTATCCGAATCTTCAACTGCTCCATACGGTTCATTTCGTACGAGCCTGAAGGACAAAATCCATCCACGTACGTGTTCAGAATGCAACATATAGGTGGTACTGTGCGTCGATTGCCGCGGCGGAAAAGCCGTCGTAAAATTCATCCAGACATGCAACGTGAGGTTAAGTACAGACCAACCAAATTTGTCGCTAAGAGAGCACCAGTGGAGCTGCCGGCTTCAATGGGTGACGACTGTTGGGAGGTAGACTGGTTGCATGAGAACACGAGCTGGAAGTTGATAGATTGAATAACGTTTCCTCTGTAGACATATCACCATATTCCAATTCAATCTGGTGAAGTGATGCGGATGGTTATCAAAGAAATTTCTTTTATTTCATAATATTGATTGACTATTAAATGCTATGGGAATGAGCAGCCGGAAGAAAATGTAATCTTTACTAACATTGCGTTGAAAACGCATATTTTCTTCTACCGTTTTTACATCAAATTAAGCAATTTCAGTCATTATTAAAATTTTACTGATCTTGAACTTTGTTTTTCATCGAGCTGAGTACCTAGTTATGCAATTATTGGAGTTGGAACTTCTTTGTGGAGTTTCATGTGCGATCAATGTTTTGTGAACAATTTGCTATACGAATATATTCATATAATATTAACCGTTTTAAGAAGTCAAATCAAACAATTTCCCTTCATGGCGTGCTTCTTCTTACTGTTCAACCAATTCGTCCAAGACGAAACGATGTGATTCCCTCTTTGCTTCAAACCCTTGTGACACAGGGCAAATGATCACATTAAAAACATGACGGGCTAACAACAGTGGCAAAGAATTGTTTCAAACGATATCTATGTTTGCACCACAGCACAGCGGAAAGCTACCAGGGGGCCATACTTTGCATAAATTGAATCTGTGCTGTGTCGTCTCATTTATACTGATAGCAGCGATATGCATATACATAAATGGTAAGCAGCTCAGTCAAAACTTTCATGCGTAGAATCCCGAGACCTAAAGTCCGCACGTGCCCCCCTATTTATACATAACGCTGTGGAAATGGACAAAATGTGCTTCGAAAACACCAATCGCAGAAAATCACCGTTCCATTATACAACATATCTATCGTTCAGTGGTCAAAATGAAAATCCATTAAATGAACAACAAAACTTATAAATAGAAATGCTTTCGCTGACGCTTAGGGTCGTCAAATACCGATCGTTAGAATGAATTATTATCATTACGAGACAAATTCTACGAACATATTTATGATTAGGGATCAAACCATGCTGAAACATGCCCTAGGGAAAAAGCAAACGCAAAATATTTATTAATTACGTTATTTTTGAACCATACTTGTTAACATTTACGGAACAGAGTGTCCGAGGAACTTGCTTAACCTGCTACCTAATTGAGTCAGACGCCATGCAACTTCTACCATTCCAACAAGCTGTTATCTCTCAACTACACCATTCAGTAGAATCGGCGTTCTTTGGGGTGGATCACCATAGCGACGAAACAGATAGGTATCAAAGGAAAAACACCATTAGGTAGAAGAAAAAAAAACCGTCTGCCACTTATTTCCCGTGTTTTCTTCACCACAACTGCAAAGACACATTCCTTATCTTTCCGTCAATTCACCTTCTCGCAGTTTTGTCTCTGCATATAATCTTGGCATTGGTCCAACCATGGGTTTTTGTCATTTCAGCATATTTTCGGTAATCTTAGATACCGTGATCTCACATTTCTATTTACCTTGTAGACAAACCCCCCGACCGTGATTTTACAGAACACCAGAGTACAAGAGAGCAAAAAGTACAACACAAATCAACTCGGACACAAGCAAAGTGCAGAATGGTAAAGTCATTTGAAAATCGACCCGAGAAAAACTGAAAAGTAAAAATAAATCACAGTATTTTCCAAAGATGAGGTTTAAATTATGTTGATAAATAGTCAGCATTTGTGCTTTCATAATCCTGAATAGAGAAATGCATTTAAGAGATTATTCGTAAGACAAAAACTTCAAGGTATACAGCCCTAAGGGCTGTACGAAAGGGTGACGTAGGATTGTGTCATATAATACTCATTACATTGATAACATGTTTTAATCGAAGAAGTATAACTTTGTGTCTGATCATTAGATCAAAGACTAATCTGCATTTATGGCATATGCATATTTGAGTATCTGTGAGTATTATTGTTTGAGTGTTTATTTGTAAAAGAAGAGCGAAATATTTTGATTTAATTCTTCATTGAATCAATGGTGGTTTTGAAAAAAAACCGTTTGAAATTGTTTGGTGGCCCTGAAAAGAACTATGAGCTGAAAGCACTTCTTAAAAATCAGTACTATAATTACTGTTGCCAATATATAGATGGATGTCGCTATTCGGTCCTTTAGACTTTAGGATGATGGTTGTCCGCTAATACAGGAGTGATAGGAAATACCAAATCACTGTAAAGTAGAAATGGATTAGTTTTATCAAAATACTGACCGTCCGTCAGTGCGATCGTGCGATAAGTGAGCAGACGGGGAACCTGGTGTGCTATTTTATAGTCACTGGCACTGCCGTTGCTACTTGTAAGCTAGTGTAGGTGTGGGAGAAACCACATCGGCTGCTGCTGCTGCTCAAATAATTATCCGAATGGAACGTTAACCATTTAGAAAATGTAGAAAAATCTTTCCATTCTTCAATTACTATAGCTCTTATAAGAACTGTTTAAGACCACAACGGCCTGCTGCTGAATTTACTGCCAGTCAGTCGTTCCGTTTCCGTTTGCCATCAGTGTTGGTTTACGATAATTGCGATCGAAGTTGCCTCCAATTGCTATTAATGTTACCACTAACAACCGGTGTTTCCGCGAAGTGTCCTTGGTCTTGCCACCAATTGCCATCCCAAGCCCTTGGTTTGCCAATTGCCGGTGTTTCCGCCGAAATTCCATCGTTTTTGCCTCCATTTGCCATCGGCGTTGCCGCCAATTACTGGTGTTGCCCCACCAATAGCCGTCGATGGTAAATATTGACCGTCCGTCAGTGCAATCGTGCGATAAATGAGCAGACGGCGAACCAAGTGTGCTATTTTATAGTCACTGGCACTGCCGCTGCTACTTGTAAGCTAGTGTAGGTGTTGGGGGAAACCAGATCGACTGCTGCTGCTGCTCAAATGATTATCCGACGTTGAATGAGCAAGCATTTTCCATGTTTACCATGGTATAACGCAAAATGGAACGTTAACCATTTAGAAAGTGTAGAAAAATCTTTCCCTTCTTCAATAAACTATAGTTCTTATAAGAACTGTTTAAGACCACAATGGCCTGCTGCTGAATTTGCTGCCCGTCAGTCGATCCGTTTCCATTTGCCTTCAGTGTTGGTTTGCGATAATTGCCATTGAAATTGCCGCCAAAATGCCATCGGGTATGCCTCGAATTGCCAATAATTGCCGCAAAAGTCCTTGGATTTGCATCCAATTGCCGGTGTTGCCGCCAAAATGCCATCGTTTTTACCTCCAATTGCTGTCGGTGTTGCCGCCAAATGCCGTTGGTTTCGCCACCAATAGCCGTCGATGATAAACACTGACCGTCCGTCAGTGCGATCGTGCGATAAATGAGCAGCCGGCGAATCAAGTGTACCGTTTTATAATCACTGGCACTGCCGCTGCTACTTGTAAGCTAGTGTAGGTGGTAGAGGAAATCATATCGGTTGCTGCTGCTTAAATGATTGTCCGACACTGATTGAGTAAGCAATCAAACAATTTCGCATGTCTGCGATGGGTATAATGCAAAATGTAACGTAAAGTGCATCGTGTGGGATTCACGTTGGCCATTGCCCGCTGATTCCGCATGTCTTCGGGGTCGGTGTTGCCGTCAATAGCCATCGATGTTGCCAATTGGATTGGAAAAGGGGTGTGGCTTACAAAGTGGTCTCAAAGGTTATCATTTGGATCCAAATCCTTTGGTGTATCTAATTGTCGTCCGTGCCTGTGAAGCTAGGCGATCACAAGGGAAATGTATGGGAAAATTCTGCCTTAAAACTTTACACACATTTTCACTATTTAGCGTATAAAAATTATTATTAATATGTTACTATAAAATTGCTGGACATTTTATCTATCCAACGACATATTAACTGTTATGTTTCGTTCAGTAGTATAGTAGCTATTAGCGTTTGAAATATTTCATTCAAACGTTACACTTCTATTTTTCGTTTTTACAAAGTGCTACCCAGTCCCAGTATAGTAAACAAAGACGTAGTCCTACGTCAAAAAAAAACACTGCAAAATTGAACTAAGGACTTTCAATTTTTTTCGCTCGGTTAGATAGCCGACTCGAACAATCAAAACTTTAGCTTTCACCGTTGCTCAGTGGATTTTCAACGTTGTTGTTCAGGATTGCAGTTGAGCTCGCCCGCTGCTTCTGATGTCCGTAAGAAAAACAACTAACTTCCGCGTTGCTCCCCCGCGTTGCTCCCCCGCGTTGCTCCCCCGCGTTGCTCCCTTTGAGTTTTCCCCAATCTTAGAACAAATGACGGGAATTATTTGTCCATCGCAACGAATGGTGCTCTCGGAGGAATTTTATGCTGCTGCTGCTGCTATTGCATCGTCGCAGGAAGATGTGCAAACAGAGTGAAAACTGAGCAGAAGAAAAGGAAAACTGATTGACTGGTAATTGGTTCTCCTATTGCGGTGGTGCTGCGATAATTTAACCGGAACGTTTTCAAACCGAACAATTATCACAATTTAATGGGTGGCAACTAAAATTTTGGAATTTTTTCGCGGCCTCAATGATCAACAACAAACCATATCCTAAGATGCCCAACAACTATTCGCAAGCAAGGTAGTGGAAGACCAGCCAAAATTATGGACGCAGAAGGACATCGTTCTCTTTCTCGTTTCTTCAACAACAAGCTCTCTGGTTTGGCTATCAATTAAGATGCACTAGATGAATGTTTGAAGAAAATTTTGATCCCGTTTCTACAAAAACATCATGCAGATGGACAATACGTGTTTTGGACGGATAGAGCATCATCGCATTACGCCAAAAAAAAAAAACACAATCGCTCCTGAATACCCATTCGATCCCATTTTTACCCAAAAATCACGACCCAAAAAATCTGTCTCAGTACGCTCAATCAAAGATTTTTCCAGGATTTTGAGTTCCTTGGTATACTAAACTAACTGGAGAGCCACGAATTGCAAATAGTTGTTTGGTAGAATCAAAAGATGCATTCGCAAAGTTGACATGACGGCCGTACAACGCTCCTGTTCGGACATCAAACAGAAGCTTCGCCGAACAGCCGATTACGGGCCGTTTTCAAAGGTACACTAGTTTTTTTTTCAACAATGGATAACGTATCTTTAATTTCGGTAAATCAGATCTGCTTCATGTATCTTTGTCATTTTTTTGACAGCTTGAGAAAAAATTCCAAAATTTTAGTTGCCACCCGTTAATCTTATTCTAACGGATTAACGTTCGGTTGACTGCGGAGAAAAGCACCAACGCTGCATCACGATGGCCAACCTTGTCTGATTCCATCATTTGATCAGTAGTAGCGTATGCTCCTGATGCGAACTGGAAAAAAGCACAGTACAATCCGGCAGAATTTAACCTTCTGACTTTTTGTTCGATAAACTTTCGCAGCCGAATGTTGCGGGACAAGGGTCACAATACTGTTGCCTCTTACAGTCTCGCCCAGTTGAGCTTTGAACATACGACGATTGGCTTGTTAGACCAGTGTCGTACCTCGAAGTCAACTATAAGGCTCAGGAGTCCATTCCATTATTACCGGTTTCCTTATAATTGTCGTCAAAAGTTTCCTAACTGTTTTGTCGTTTTCAATTATTTTTCCTGCTACACCACTGTACATGCGCATGTATTCACAGAAGGTATGATTTGTTATACGCATCGCTCAGAGCCGTGCGGTGCATATCTACACATGTATGCATCGCAACGGATTCTTTTGAATATTGGTGCTACGAATCAAACAGCAAAGAAACCAAACAGTCGACCACCGAGCCTAAACAATATAAAATATGTATGAAATCCAACAGACCCAACTTTGTCAACCCAGGTGACGCATCAGCTATTCAGTAATATATGGCAAATCTCACATTTTCCGGTGGACTGGATATCCCCCAAAGAGGAAACCCAATGTGTTCATGATCGTCGTTATGGGGGTAAATGATTTTGAATGGACCTAGTCGAATTCTGATCTTGAATGGACCTATTTTTAAATAAGAACTTTAGGATATAATTATCAAGTCTTTGTACTGTATTTAGCTTTTATGTTTATCTTTAATCATTTCTGAACGTAAATATACTAAAATTAAACTAAAATTATAGCCAAAACCACTTTATTGCCGCTTATTTAAAAGTAGCTGTTTTTCAGCGTTTTGGCAGTCACCATAGAGTATTTTCAAACTGTTACTACCCGCAACCCTTCTGGTTTGAAATAAAACAATACTCTTAAAATGATGCTAAAATATGTGTAATTTCAATTTAGGTATTCAAAAGTTCAGTAAAACCAGTAAAATCTTCAAATTCCTTAAAAACGTTAACCCCCTTTTTTGATCTTGAATGGACCTAGTATTGATTTTAGAATGGACCTAGTTTTGCCCTCCGAGACATCACTGGCGGTAGCTATCATTGCCTACCACTAACGAACACGCCGTTGTATATTCCATGAAATTGCTTGTTGTCACTAGTATCTCCGTTTATAATTAACCTATAAGCACGGGATATTGAAAGCAGGCCTAATTTATAGCCTAAATAAAAACTTAATTATATTGATAAAACTAACTATCACTCATCCTTTTTCGCAGTTGCTTCATAGTGTTTGTACATTGTAGCCTTTAGTTTAGAAACTAAAAAGTCTTCCTAATTAGTTAGCTAACATATGTCATTTTATGCTTAAAATAATATAAACTTAATTTATTCTCAGTATTGTACAAAAATCATTGATTAAAAGATAAGATGGATCAAAAGATAAGAGGGATACTAACTGCCTTCTGTTAAGGGGGCATAGTACCTTTTCAATTTTTTAAAACCTAAATTTTTTTATTGATTATTTCGAAAGATTAACATTTTGACCATATGTGTTTGAAGTCGTTTGCATGAATTCCAAATATTGACAAAGTTACAGCTATTTGTACCGCGCATGTCTGGAGCGATTAAACAACGAGTAAAAACTTCAACGTCGTTTTTCTCGAAACCAGGTTTTGAAAGTCGGTACCATAAATATCTCAAGAACGGCTCAAGCAATTCTTATGATTCTTTTTTTGTTTGAAAGCCAACAAAATTATCTAGTGTTTGACCCATCCTTTTCTTGTATTGTATTTTTTGTATTTTTTAGAAATGTTCAAAGTCAATTTTTTCGCTTAAAAACCATACTTTTATGTTTCAATGTCCGCCATTTTGTTATGTGTTCGAATTCTAAAAAAAGATGGATCAAACACGAGATAATTTAATGTTCTTTTATGTCGTTTTGGAATTTTTCAATTCGGATAAGCCCCCCAGCGCCAATCCATGGTACCGCAATTCATGGTTTTTTTGAACGACTATCTTCAAGGAGCCGTAAGGGCAAGGGGAAGAGGTTCCCTTATGAAAACAAAATTGCAAATATTAGTATAAAATGCAATGTTTCGAATGCAAAAAAACCGATTCAATTTGCCTTTCGCGTTATCGAGAAAAAATTATTTGAAATTAGGCAAAAAATATGGTGTAAAAGGTACTATGTCCCTTAAAAAGAGTTATTTTTGCGTCATTGGCATTTAGCACAAAACCAGTTACACTTAAATTTTTCAATTGGATTTTACGTATTTGTTTTAGCACGAAGCAAAAGTGTAATCTATATAATCTATATTAGTAATCTATATAAGTAGAGTAAAATTTTCCCAATTTGTTCGCCCTATGTAAAAAAAATCCCAAATTATACTAAACGGGACAATTCTTGTATCATTAAAAGTAATGCACAGAAGAATGAAACAAGTTATTTGAGAATACAATTCCGAAGATTTATATATAGCTTTATTGTATAGGAACCCCTAATATTGGAACTTCGAATTGAGTTAGGAAGCTAATATTCCAAACTCTATTTAAAGTGGTTATCCCTGCTTAACTATCTACGGGCAACATCGTAAAAATGGTTGGATTCAAAATTTTGGACAAATAACGTCCTGTATTTTCCATATAAATACAGCAAAAAGTTTTGCTGTAAGTTTAAGTTTTGACAAAACTCAGATGAGAAATAGTTTAAACACGTTAATCAAGCATATACCAAAGCTTCAAAACACCTTTAGCGCGCTGACCGAAAACCCTAAGGCCAATAAAATTCCACCGGATCCTGTAGTCACAAAATCAGACTCGTCTGAGTAAAAAGAAGCAGCCATTTCTGATGGTTAAGAACGCCAACTTCCTCACCCTCGGTAAACTTTGTGATGCCCAACCGACCTACAAAATTACCCGGTTTGGCAATAAAATCATCTGTGCGTCAATGGAGGATTTAGAAATTAGGTAAAGGCCTGGATAATGATATGGTGCAAAAAATATAAAATTTGGATCAATATCTGGACCATTTTCGAACTGGATATGCCTAAAAAAATAATATTGTATTTGATAATTTTCTAAATAGTTTAGTTAAAATAATTATGAGGCTCAGAATAAAGTAAAATTAGGCCATTACAAAAATTTTATAACTTTTTTGTCCTTCCGGTGTTGGGCCACTGAAGGGGGGGGGGACAAAGTGAATTTTTTAATTGCTCGAACATAAAAACATGGGTTTTAAGCATTTTTATTTAAAGCGTGAAAACCAAATCTGTTCTTGCTTTTAATATATACGTTATTATTTTCCATGCAAAAATGTACGAAAAGAAGACAAAAACGAGAGAATTTTTTTTTGGACGATTTTCGGAAACTCCGAATTCGAATTTCCATTTCTGTTTCGTGCTAGAAGTGTTAAGTACACTCATTTTTCGAGTTTTTCAGGCTGTAGAGCCCACGGACAATTGATTTTATACTCATATCCTTCTATTTTTTTAGCCCCCCGATTTTTCAAGCCAATTTCCAAAGGGAGGGGGGGGGGGGGGGGTAACAAAAACTTAAAAAATATTTTGCAAAGGCCTTATATTCCGCCGATAAGTAAGCAGGTTGACTTCACATCACCTTTTGGTCGATTGACAGATAGATTAAAAATCAGTTTAGTAAAATATTCAAAATCATGCAACCGGATTAACGTTGTACTACGTCATCCGTGGTCGTATCTTATACACAACCCCTCTGATTTTTTTCTGGGGGGATGTAAAGTTTTTTTAAGTACCTTTCCTCTCTGACTTGTGACAAAATTAATACCTCCTTGTCCACCGAAATTGAGTGACCCTGAGATCTAAAATATTCATTTTTGGAACTTCCTATTTTCTATCTGGTACAGTTCTTCATCGACTATCATTTAAAATTAAAACCTAGTATCTAACCTTACCTTTAAACCTAGTAGAATTACCAAGTCTAATTTTTTCAAGCACCATTTACAATATGATTTCGAATTTGACAACAAATGCGTGTCGCCTAAGTTGCCAAAATCGAAACCGTGGTAAAATCTAGACCATTTTTTAACTGAAAAAATTGCATATAAAAGTGTCAAAAATTGAATAATTACGTGAATAATTAGTAAGACGTAGTCCTACGTCAGTAAAAGTCTGACCTTTCGAAATATGTAGTCACTAAATAAAAACTCGAACCACACTGTACTTGATAAACTACGTTTAATACAAGTTATATTACATATTTTTAATGAATGGTTTAAATTTTTGAAACTAATAGGCGACATAATTTTTTTATGACGTGGAAATAGTTTCAACCATATCTGAACAACAGGTAATAATAAATTCCCAATATACAAATGTCACACACAGATACATACACAACGCATATCAAGTCACTGAAACATTGTTCAATTGTTGGGCTGACATAAAAACAAGACCCTCGGCGACTGTGACCGATTTCAAATTTTTCAACCGACTTTCATACCTTTCTATCAGAGTATAAGAAAGGTAAAAGCTGTTCAACTTTGTGTCCTATTAATAAATAACAGTAGTATAGTTGTACTATTAAAAAAAAATTCTTTGTTATTATTTTGTTCATTTACATGGAAGAAACTATGACAATCCTAATTTAGGTCCATTAAAAAATCAAAAATAGGTCCAATTCAAGATCATGTTGGGTCCATTCAAGATCAAAAAAAGGCTTTGGCAAAAAACGATATATTTAATAAAAGTTTCATCAATTATACATTTTTAAAGTACTAATAATGTAGAAAAAAGGTGGTACTTTCCAATAAATAGTAACATCACCACATATTATTTATAAATGACGAGTAAATTGAGCAGGAGTGCGACTGGTGGTGTTAAAAAGCGCTAAATAGGTCCATTCAAGATCAATTACCTAGTTCGGTTACTAACTGGACTGACTTTTTCACAGAGTAAAATAAAACAGGGTTGTCGTACGGCAATCATCCGCCAACGGCGGTGGCTGCTAGTGCACTGAATAATGATTGCTATTTATTGATCGCCTTTTATACACTTGTAGTAAATAGATTTCTTCTAGGTTCAGAACAATAGCTACTGCGTATCACGTGCGGTCAAACGGATACTTATTATAATTATCATCTTTAGAAAAAGTTACACACTGTAAAAAATTATTTTTGGTGAGAATAAAAAAAAACATGAAATGAAACTTTCAGAAAAAGTAGTGTATTTTGTTACCGAACTAAAATTAAAAAAAAAGCACTTTTTTAGATATTTAACTTTTTAGTTTTATTTTCTTTTTTTTTCAACAAAAAATTTTTTTTACAGTGCACATATTTTTTTTAGAAAGGCAATTTTATTATCTACAAGTTTGCTGAAGTCACTATTTCGATCAAAAAAACCATTTTTCCAATATAAAATATTTAACCCCTCTAAGGTCTACATCATTTTTAACACCGCAAAATTTACTAAAAAGGCCGTAACTTTTTATCTTTCAATATTTTTTCACCAAATTTGGGAATTTTGCCGAAAATATTTTCTATTTTTATAATATCTATAGATAATGACCATATGTCATATGGTCCCGGAGTTATTCCGGAGTACCTTGGGGGACCGAGATTTGGCTTTTTTAGATAAAGTTGCCAAATATCTAAAATTCGTTTGAAATCTGTTGATTTTTGTAAACATGTCATCGACTGTGGACATATCAGTTACTTTGCCGCAGTTAGGAGCCATGGTGCGCGCCGTCTGGATCCGGGGGGACACTATAAATCCGGAACCGGTTCCCGTAACGGGACATTTCAGCATCAGTAAAGCATGTCGTGTCGCATATCAAAAAACATCAGCACTCAACAAAATAGCGATTGGTGATCATCTCATGTCTCTCAGAGGCCATATGGCCGATTCCAGGTCCCGGGTTTGAAATCAAGAGATGTTGATTTTCGTCAAATAAACAAAAAAAAAAACTCTTGTAGATAAATTCCCATTACCCAGAATTGATTTCATTTTGGATCAACTTGCTAGAGCAAAATATTTTAATACTTTAGACCTCATATGAGGTTATTCCTCAGTTGAAAGGATTATTGCAGGAAGAAGCCTTATGTCCGTACTTTGAACATTTGAAGTAAAGCAAAGCATTAACTTCTTCGGCCACTTTGCCACGATTTCACTGAATACTTACTTACTTACTCATGTGTCCTTGTCCGCCGGTCTGACAAAGCAAAAGAATAAAATCATAGATCTTCACAGCCGAGAGTTACACGTCATGGCTTTCACCTGTCACTAGGACAGGTTACGTCTACAGCTCGGATGTCGTTGGCTAAGCTTCGTCGCCACAAGTCTCTTGGTCTGCCTCTTCTACGCTGTCCGTCGGAATCCAGTCGAGTTTCTCTGCAGATCTCGTCCGCTCCTTTCCTCAAGGTGTGTCCGATCCACTTTAACTTATGTTCTCGAATTTCTGTTGCTATCGACCGTTGATGACATCGAGAATGGCGTTCCTCGTTGGATATTCAGACGCAGCATGTTTCACAAGGCAATCCTCTATTTGCTCTACTGTCAATCACTCCAACTAATATTTCATGCATAACGAAGAGAAACCGCAGCAGTGATAAAATGCAGCCCTGTCTCATACCAGTAGTAACCCTTATAGGGTCTGACAAGACGGACCGTTGTGCAAAACCTTGTACGAGAACACATCGTACATGAGATGGACTAGCTTATCTGGAGCTCCTCTACGCCTAAGTGCGCCCCAGCTGTTTTCGTGGTTGAGTCTGTCGAACGCTTTTTCGAAGTTAACGAATACCAGCAGAAGAGAGTTTCCAGCGAATTCCAGTGTTAATCTGCTCCAATATAATGTGAAGCGTTGTGAAGCGTAGACCATATATGATCGGTCAGTACGGAATCCAGCTTGCTGTCGGCGAAGTGTTGATCTACTCCTGGATCCAGTGAGGATTACCTAAACTAATCTCATGTTTTTATTTATTTTTTACTAGCTGACCTGACAAACTTCGTATTGCCACAAATTAAACTGTGTTGTACATAAATCGTGAATCTCGGATGATCTTTCTCACAATCTTGAGTTTTGCATGTTTCTGGAGAGTTTTAATATACAAATTTTCCTCACAGTAAAGTAGAAAACAACTCCCCCCATTGCTAAGCCTGATAAAATAAAGCGGATAACATTTAAATATTCGCCATCATTACAAACTATTTCACCGAATTTCCGAACACCGAATATAGAATTTCGCAGAATACGATTTCGCGTAAAACCTTACGCGGGATGTACCATTTCACGGAAAATCTTTTCGTAGAAAGTACCATTTCGCAGGGGTGACCCAACTGAAGGAAAGTAATAGAGGTTAGTAGATCTAGGAAAATAAATAAACCTAGATAGAGGTGATCTCTATGGGGGGGCTGTCTCTCCGCAGTGGCCGTCGAATCCGACGGCAGGTTGCCGGCAACACTCGCGGCCTGTGGCCGTCTCGCGCAGAATTATCTAATGTTACTATTGATAGTTTTTGGTGGTCTTGTTATTGATGAATGTTTTATGAAAAAGTCTAAAATTTCTCGAGTTCGATTAGTTTTTGAATTACGCAAAATTTGATGATAGTCCTTATCCCCCTATCACAGGGGTGAGGGGTCTCAACCATCATTAAAGAAATCCTCCCCCCCCTCCTGAAGCGGGGAGAGGTTTCAATTCACCATAGAAAACATTCTTGTCTCCAAAAACTCCCACATGCCATATTTTGTTCCATTTGCTTGATTAGTTCTCGAGTTATGAGGACATTTGTATTTCATTTGTATGGGAGCACCCCCTCCTAAAAAGGTAAGGGGTCCTAATTCATCATAGAAAAAATTCATGCCTCCAAAAACACCCACATGCCACATATGGTTCCATTTGATTAATGAATTCTCGAGTTATGAGGAAATTTGTATTTCATTTGTATAGGAGCCCTCCCTCCTAAAGTGGGGAGAGGTTTCAATTCAGCATAGATAAAATTCTTGTCTCCAAAAACACCCACATGTCAAATTTTGTTCCATTTGCTTGATTAGTTCTCGAGTTATGAGGAAATTTGTATTTCATGTGTATGGAAGCCCCCCCTCTTAAAAGGGAGAGGGGTCATTATTCCCCTCCTAAACAGGGGAGGGGTCTCAATTCACCATAGAAAAAAAGATTGTCTACAAAAACACCCACATGCTAAATTTGGTTCCATTTGCTTGATTAGTTCTCGAGTTATAAGGAAATTTGTATTTCATTTGTATGGGAGCTCCCCATCCTAAAAAGGTAAGGGGTCTCAATTCATCATAGAAAAAATTCATGCCTCCAGAAACACCCACATGCCAAATATGGTTCCATTTGATTAATTAATTCTCGAGTTATGCGGAAATTTGTATTTCATTTGTATAGGAGCGCCCCTCCTAAAGTGGGGAGGGGTCTCAATTCACCATAGAAAAATTTCATGCCCCCAAAAACACCCACATGTCAAATTTTGTTCCATTTGCTTGATTAATTCTCGAGTTATGCAGAAATTTTTGTTTCATTTGTATGGAAGCCCCTCCTCTTAGTCGGAGGAGGGGTCTCTAATCATCATAAGAACCTTCCCCCCAAAAACCTCTATCTGCAAATTTTCACGCCGATCGGTTCAGTAGTTTTCGATTCTATAAGGAACATTCGGGCAGACAGACAGAAATCCATTTTTATAGGTATAGATTTGTATGGGAGCCCCCCTTCTTGGTAGGGGGAGGGATCTCTAACCATCATAAGAACCTTCCTTGGCACCATAAACCCCTACATGCAAATTCACGCCAATCGGTTCAGTAGTTTTCGATTCTAAAAGGAACATAGGGACAGACAGACAGAAATCCTTTTTTATAGGTATAGATTTATTTAGAGTGGTTTTAACCCAAAGGGTTATTCACCACCATGTTTTTAGTCCTGACACTGAAAACCGGTCATACATATATATTAATATTTTTGGAAA
This sequence comes from Sabethes cyaneus, assembly GCF_943734655.1. Taxonomy (NCBI): domain Eukaryota; kingdom Metazoa; phylum Arthropoda; class Insecta; order Diptera; family Culicidae; genus Sabethes; species Sabethes cyaneus. Next base: position 52,848,254 of record NC_071353.1, on the reverse strand, counting down.
CGGTGGTACTACAATTGATGAAGGGACGGTAGGGGAAAGAAATAAAAATTTTTGGTGAAAGAGGGGAAAAAGCGGAAAGGTGAGGAGGGGGGGGGGGAGGTAACAGGTAGTTACGCTTAACAAGTAGCCGTTTTGACTTCTACCTTTTGTCCAATGCTGGAACCAGCGTACAAATACCAGTGAACCACATGCCCTGGCGGGTGTTGTGGGTTCGAATCCGGTTATAATCTATGATTATAGCCTGGTTAGACTCATGCACCTTCCAGCATTGGGCAAAAGGTAGGAGTCAAAACGACTACTTGTTAAGCGTAACTACCAATACCCTCCCCTCCCTCCTCACATTTCCGCTCTTTCCACTCCTTCACAAAAAATTTTCATTTCTTTTCACTTCATCAATTGTAGAACCACCGTTTCAAAAAATATTAAAAGGATTACCTAACAAAGCAACGTGACGCCAGGCTAGTTGCCGCATAACATTGTGTTGTGCAAAAAGCCGCTTTATAATATTCCCTTGCACTTAGCTTCTATAGGGGAAATGTGTATAATGTGCCCCCCCTAAGAATAAATGGATATATCTCCGTTATACTTCCCCAAATTAACGTTACAACTACGTGTATATATTGGTATTTAAGCTGACAACCAATTGCAATTGTTTATTTCATTTAGTATTGTGGAATAAACATGCTAGGAATTATTTAATAAAAGCACCTACATGTTGTGTTTCTCGTCTGCGCGGGGTAAAATGCCCCACCTGCGGTATAATATGCCCAATGCGGTAATTTGAGTATTTCTACCAGTGACAGACCAACTCTATTTTGTAGAAAGTAAAACTATTTCCTTTGTTTTGCAAAATATCGTTATTTTATGTAAAATAAACCTAGTTTCGGCCTTCTGGTGCACTTTTTCTTTTCTGCAAGGGGCACATTATACTGCAGCTGTGGCATTTTGTACCGGGTAGTTGAATTACCTAGAATTTGGACGTTGGTAATAAATTATTCCCACCACGGTTGCTCCTCAATACTAATTGAATTAAATAATAGCAATTGGCTTCAACTTAGATCTGTGTACCTATGTTTATAGCCACATTTGCAAGGGTGGCAAATTGCACCACCGCAAGTGGGGCATATTGGCCTGCTTTTACTTATTTGAAAAAATATTAAATGCCAAAGCAAATCAAGCGTTTCATATCGTTATTTTTGGCAGGGATGTCTTTTTGAAGTTCACTTTACGCAATTGAATCGCAACAACCGGTTATTTACAGATTTTGACAAAAAAATAGCTTATGGAAATGACGCCAAAAGTTACATCGGAAGCTGCTCAAAAACAAATTTATTTTTGTTTTGTTTTTACAGCATGTGACAACTGTCATACTTGCATAGTAGGCTAGTTCCATCAAATACTATGGTTTCTGGGTGGTTTTGCATTTTGATTTCGCTTGTTTGGCGAAAAACGAAGGGGGGCACATTGGCCAGGGGGGGCACGTTATACACAATTCCTCTACTTCCTTTGGCAAAAAGTAAGGTAGACGTTTAAACTTTCCAATGCTTTAAAAAGATATGAAATTCCCCTACTAAACTATCAGCCGTCCTATTTAAGGCTTAAACAGAATTGTGCGTCAATGCATCGATTAGCATTAAATTGAAAGTTTTGACGTAGGACTACGTCTTTGTTTATTATACTGGGACTTGGTAGCACTTTGTGAAAACGAAGTGTAACGTTTGAATGAAACTAAACAATTTACATGTCGTTGGATAGAAAAAATGACCAGCAATTTTTTAGGGGAGTAAGGGAGCAATTTTATGGGGGGCGTAAGACGGGGGGCTCCTGTACAGATGAAACACAAATTTCCTCATAACTCGAGAACTAATCAAGCAAATGGAACCAAATTTGGCATGTGGGGTTTTCAGAAGGCAGGATTAATTTTCTAGGGTATACTGAGACCTCTTCTCGTTCTAAGAGGGGGGGGGCTCCCGTACAAATCAAATACAAATTTCATCAAAACTCTAGAACTAATCAAGCAAATGAAACCAAATTTGTCATGTGGGGGGTTTAGAAGGCAGGATTTTTTTCTATGGTATAATGAGACCCATCCGTCTTTTAACAGGGGGGGGGGGATTTTTTCTAAGGTGGATAAGAAGCTTTGCTTTCTTTAAGAAGGGGAGATCCCATACAAATGAAATACAAATTTCTTCATAACTCGAGAACTAATCAAGCAAATGGCACCAAATTTGGCGTGTGGGGTTTTTTTGAGGAATGATTTTATTTATTTTATGATGCTTTGAGAACCCTCACCCCTGTGGTAGGGGGATATTCCATTACCATTTCAACCTTTATGATGCACACAAGTGATTTTTAAAAGAAATTTCTATGTCTCAGAGGTTGCAGGCATTGTACCTATGAACCCCAGTCCACGTATTTTCAAAACCACCATTGCATTAAATGAAGAATTGAATCTGAATATGTTGCTCTTCTCTTTTAAACATTCACTTAAACAATGGCACTCGCAGATTCTTATAAACATGCATATGCCTGAAAGGCAGTTTACATTAGTCTGATCTAATGATCTGACATAGTCCTACGTCACCCTTTCGTACAACCCTTAGGGCATACCTTGTAGTTTTTCTACGGGTTAACTGTTTAACTGACGCTGACGGATGCATTGACACATCATTCTGTTGGAGCCTTTGGACACAGATACAGTGTATAGTTTACAAGTAAAGTTATTACTCATTGTTAATGTCAGTGAATTAAGCTAAAATATTCCTGCAATTTGGCAGGTTGTCAATTAAATTCCTCTCTATAGAAAGTTTTACCGACAACGGAAGGTAGCAAAAGCCAAATAATCTAACGCTCTGGTACGCTGATCGGTGATGGTCGATAGAAGAGGATTCATTAGCATCGCATTGAAGTCAGCTCCTTTGTTATCGCCATCGCGAATGGAGGCACACGGCGTAGCTGTGAAACGCCATCACGGAATACGATTAGTATTAGTCTTGAATGCTCTTCATGCCACCGCAGACGTACAAGTCATCACTGTCGATGGGCTGAAATGAGCCGCAAAGATACCGGCAACGGAAGCGAATGCTCGCCGGATGAAAAAAGGCCCTCCGCGGAGGTAAGATTAATTTCTGTGAAAGTAATCACCGTCGGCTAAACTCTAAGGATTTCTATTCAGAGCCTGTTCCTTTCGTCGCATATTGAAACTGCTGGCAAGGAGCGCCGGATAGGACGGCATCCGGCAAGAAATACGCCGTTATTGAAGCAGCAGAGGACCGCCGGTAGCGAGCCGGCAGAGCGTACAGGAAAGATGGGAGAGCGACTATGAGTAGAAGGATCGAAAAAAAAAAAGAAAAAAAAGCTATGTAATGTTTATATTTGTAGAAGTTCTCTCTAAAATAATTAATAAATATCAATAAACTTTACGTGAGGTAAAAATCTAGTTTTTCACGGCACTGATAATCGACAAAAATTATCAAAACAGGCGACAAATATTCTGCAACTAAACACCGGGATAAGAATATGTTTCAAAATGGCCTAATGTCCCCAAATTTCATGAAATTTTCTACACGGGAATAGTTCATGGACTTCTGTATGAAAATAATAATTAAACTCTCACTCATTACAAAAATTTACATCTCATTGTCTAACCATTATAGAACAAACGTCTTGTTATAAAAACGAAAGAAAATTTTCTCAACGATTTAGAAATCTGTATTTTATCTGAAAAAAATTCCGCAAAGTTTTCTATGGGGTCCTATCGGTACCGTGCAGCATACTAAAGGTATAGACTTCAGGAGCAGTTTCAATGGAGACATTTTCAACGGAGTGCGGTAGCTTTATGTGAACAGAAAAATTGAGAAAATCGTGTATTGAAAAAAAAAAAAAAAAAAAAAAAAAAAACAAGAACATACTAAAACGAAATCATCCGCAATTGATTGCATTTCTTTTTTTTTTGGATAACGAAAAAATTCCTTCAAATCGTATCGAGAGTTTTATTTCAATTGGTTGCTCACACGTGCGGACAAGAGTACTGCTCTGATGGCAGAGATGATTCAAGTGCTGTCGATAAAATGTTTTACACACTCACAATCGCATTGTTGATACTCGGGTTTCATGATACGGTAGCTTAGTAGCGTGAAGTTGATGTGAGTTTGACAGACTGCGAACGTCGGATCAATTTATTCAGTAATTGGTGTTACACCTGAAAGATGATTTAATTTACTGGAATAGTAAAAATATTGCATGTCAGAAACAAACGAAACTGTACCACCGCAACATAGTAGCGAACAGAAATCGACAGAGTTGAAAAAATAGAATAGATTTGCTGTCGTGACTAAAAACATTCTAGTCAAGACGAAAAAGAAAAACAAAACTCAAAGCAGTTACGAAGTAAAATAAGTCTTAACTATTCATGCTAAGTTTAGTGAAAAATTTCATAAAGCTCGGAGTTTTGCATGCAAACAATACTTTATCAAAGTGAGGTTGCGGTGGTCGCTTTTAAGAAATGACGGTACTGAAGAGTAAATTTTTGATCACACTCTGTACGGAGCAGAAACCTTCCCAAGTCAAACGGAAAATTGCAACTTTTACTTTTAGTTTTTCATTTACATTATTACCGTCGATTGCTGTCGGGCACCCTTTGTCGTTATTTTATTACCTACAACCAACCACGCTTCAGTATTAGCAAAAGTTCGAAAACATTAATTCAGAACCAGACAAAGAAAAGCTTTTCTACCGCGTTTCATCGGTGGTTTTTAAACTTTGTACAACTTTCCTCTCTGGTTCTCGGTTAGCTGTTTGCAAAGGTAAGCCTCTGTTTGATTTCTCAGTAACTGATCCGGAAGGATCAAATATCTTGCACTGAATCGAGAGTATTTCAACGTATTACGCTTTGCAGTAAGCACAGAGACAGGAATTGAATCGTTGCTAATCTTTAGCAGCGAAATATTTGCTGTTGTCCTTTGTCATATTTTATGACGAGCTTATAAAAACGCTGAATGGGTGTAAAATACGGAAGGCAACTAACAGATAGCGTCTAACTTAGTTCTGGCCGTCCCAACTTCCTACCTTGCGCTTCCACGTGGCCGTATCCGGTAAGAATGCAATTGAGTCATTCTCGTTGAAACGGGGCCACTACTGACCCGAGGTCTTCAAATATTAGAACTTTTGCACTTAATTTGTTGAAAATGGTTAAAAAAATAAGAATTACACTTTTAATACCTCGAAATAGTGGACCCCACGTTCGCCAAGGGGCCTAACAGTTTCAAAAAAAGTTGAATTTTCAGCAAACCTTGAGAGCTCTATCATGTGATATTTCATAAATTTGCAATGAAACAACTAACGAATTGCCCGGTTCTGTAAAGAAGAAGAACAGGGCTTTTAAATGGAGTAAAAAAAATTTTTGGCGACCATCTTGGATTTGGTCGTCATGTTGCGTTTTTGCAAAAAATCGCCATTTTCGCTATGAACCCCCCAACCGACCAATTTGTTAGTTATTTCATTGCAAATTTATGAAATATTACATGATAGAGATCACACGGTATACTGAAAATTCCACTTTTTTGGAAACTGTTTGGTCCCTTGGCGAACGAGGGGTTTACTATTTCGAGGTATTAAAAGTGCAATTCTTCAATTCAATTTTTGTAGTCATTTTCAATCAATTAAGTGCTAAAGTTCCAATATTGGAAGACCTCGTGTCAGTAGTGGCCCCGTTTAAACGAGAATTACTCAATTTAAAGTTGAGAAGCCAAGCTAGCAGGTGTGGTAACGCATGGCTTTCGGCTTCTAATCTTACAATCGTAGTTTTAGACAGCCACTCGACATTTTGATCGAGAGGTCTGGTGTAAAAGTATATGGGTCATTCCATCCCAAATATCCAACAAAATCGGAAAATCGGCCATTTCTACCAAAATTGGCATAGTTGTTCATTCTTCCCCCACAGCCGATTACCCAAAGTTTCACGCCGATTAATCAATTTCTCTAGCAGTGACGCTGCTTCATGTTTTCGATTTTAATGCCGCTCAAAGTGCTCTAGTTCCTCGGAGTGATCGATTCCAGTATAATCCTGATTATAATAAAGTGACCACAGCAAGGAACAATAGAGACGGCATGGATGACTGGATTGGATTCGACACTATGGGCTGGCGGTCGAGGTATCGTATTCCTTCAGTAGACAAGTGTAACGCCTTGTGGAAATGGCGTTTAGGTTAATGTCACGACTGTCTCCATCCCGTTAAAACCTGGCGGGCCTTCGTGATACGTTCAAAACGCGACAGCTTAGGTGGTCGGGTAGAAAGCGCAGATGACAATTCCTAGCTTAGGTCGATCTGGCTCTGGCTCGGGTCTTCATGAAGTATCCGAGTTAACCCTTGCATGGCCTTACTACTTGCATAGATAACTATGGGATCAAAGCAAGGCGACTACAAACCGCGAGTGGAGATAGTGGCACGAAGAAGGGACACCAAGAGGATTTACTTACTTGCTTATATGTCCATGTCTGCCGGTCCGGCAGAACAAAGGGATCAAATCAAAAATCTCCACTGTCGTCGATTACCCGCCATGGCTTTTACCTGTCGCCAGGACAGGTTCTCGTCTACAGCCAGGACGTCGTTGACTAAGCTGCCAAGCTGGCCATGAGCCGCTGGATCTACCTCTTCTACGTTGTCCTTGTGGACCCCGGTCGAGTACTTCTCTGCAGATCTCGTTCGCTGCTTTCTTCAGGGTGTGTCCGATCCACTTCCTCTTACGCTCACGAATTTCTGTTGCTATCGGCCGTTGATGACATCGACAATGGAGTTCCTCATTGGATATCCAATTGTCAGTTTCATGCTCGCAATTTTCGCATGGTATAATGCTGAGCCAGTGGCTATCGCCAAAGCTTGGTGGATGCGCCTCCCCGAGATGGTATGATGGAGATTGGGGGGAAAATTGATCAGCATTACGAGTTCGTTAAGGACAGACATAACGCCCATGCAAAGATCAAGCGATTAGTAACGAGCGTTAAATCTGCTATGACTACACTTGAATGCGAGCAGAAGAAACTCGAGGCTTTGACTGCTAAAAACGATCTCAGTGAACCCACGAAAAGAGCTGCTGAAGTATCAGAGGGACCACCGATCATTAATCCTTGTCGCGGCCAGTGTACCATAATCAGGATTATACAGGAATCGATCACTTAAGGGGGTTACAGTGCTTTGAGCAGCACTGAAACGGAAAACAGGAAGCAGCGTCACTGCGTCACGAAAAGGAAGAGAAACCGGATGAAGCGGTCGAAGGTCTAAGCGAACGCCAACGTTTGGTATGCAGCAATCCTCCGAAAAGCATGCGAGGCTCCAGAACTGAAAGAGCTCGGCGAAAAAGTGGTAAAAACCAAGCGTTCCCAAATCTCTCTCGAGTTGCGGAAGGATTCATCGGTAAGGAGCGCTGTCTTTAAGTGGCTCGTGGTATAAGCGTAGAGGAATGAGCAAATATTAAAACTCTCTTCCAAGAAACCGTGATTGTGGACGAAATTGCAACGGAATTTTGAATGCACTGAAAGCACAGTGCGAGTTAGGCGACGCACTATGGGGCAGAACCCGAAAAAGCTCGGACAAAACCTCAAAATTTTTATTTGAGATATTCTATCAAACTTAATATTCTACGTATAGTAGACACATAATCTATAAGAAATATACATAAATTGTTTTAATAAGTAGTTTTTCAATAGGCATTAAAGAAGGTTAAACACAGTGTGAAAAAATTTTGGAAAATGAAAAAATAAATATCATTTAATCTTTTAGTATCTGGCTACCATGCTGCTTAAAATTCTATACTTTTAAAAGACAATTCACATTAAAGGGATTATAAACTAATAGTTTAGGTGATATTAAGACAGATTTTTTTACTAGTAGGCTTTGTTCTGACGAAATGTTTTAGAACAAAATATTTGTTATTTTTGTCAATTTTCAATAGTGTGTAGAAAAAGATTTCCACAGATTTCCGCTCTGACACTATCATAAAATCAACATTCAGGGTGTTAACTAGTAATAAGCAAAAAATTAGCTGCTACTAGTTGCGATGTTCGGAGATATTCAAGTTTTCCGAATGCATGTTTTCCGGCATTTTAGGCTATAAATTAGTAAATGCGCGCGCCAGTACGAAGTTCATTCCTGCTGTACGTTGAATAGTCATGTTTGTGTATGTAAGACATAGCATTATTATCATTATGAGATACATCGGAGTCGATAAGGGTAATTCAGGACATTGTAAAGGCGACCACTTAACAGCTTTTTCCCAATTAACTCTGTTTAAAGTCAAGTTGGCAGTAGAATATGTTCGGTTGGACTTTCAGCTCGATTGAACTAGCCTCCATTTTGTTTATTTAGAGTCGAACATGTTGATACGTGTTTGCAGGATAACAGATTGCTATACTCTGTCAGTTACTCGTTATTTTTTGTGCCTTCTGCCAGGATTTGGCTGATGTCGATGACAGCCTATCTCGCCACTCGTACCCTTTTGCTGCGTATGGCCAAACTAATGAATTAAAAAAATTACATGAATGCACTAAAGCAGATAGTAGGGTAAGTTAACCTATATAGTAAACCCTCTACCTGTAATGGACACTCGGATAAAATTTCGGTATTTATTAGCTTATACTTCTTATTTCTGAGGATATATAACATGAAACAGAACGTACTAAACATAACACACATTTGAGTTAATAAAATTTTTGCTGCATTTCATTATTAATGCTTTAAAATTGACGTTTTCAACAAGTGGGTCCATTATATACAATGCAAAAAATGTCGCCATTACCGGACTCTCTCCATGCAAAATACACTAAAATTCCTATAATGGACCCGGTCGTTATTCTATTCACAAGAGTCCATAAAAGGAATACGGACATTCCAATCTGTTTTAAAAAATCTGTAAAATATAGAGATTTGCATCAGAAATTGATATATTTAGGCTTATTCGAAAGTTACTAATATTGTAAGTGCCATTGGTTGGGTGTTTAACGTAACGAGTTCAAAATAATGTATTGAAAGGTCCACAAATGGTTGATTTACCCTATACCAGAATAATAATACTAAATTACTCTTGATATACAGATTGTGATAATTTGTATAGGAGGTCGTCAGACTACCGATTTCGACTACATACTTAAAAACCCGAATTAATCCACCTAGCGGCGTGACCTAGCCTTTCTACTGCCACAATAATCATTATTTAATTTCTCTGGAACATCTATAATTAACTTGACTATATTTTTAAATATCCGTTCCGTATTCCTCAAAATCCTTATTTGCCAGTAAAATTCACAACGTATTGCGTAGAATAATTATATTTTCTTTCCTTGGGTGCGTAAATACTTGTAAGCGTCATTTATGTTATTTGATGAACACCTTATTTAGTTTTATAATCGGTCGGCCTTAACTTTTGGGTTTCAGAGCCACATACGAAACTTGTTTTGAACCGACAATATGAAATATGTGTTCATAGCAGATTTTTTGATATTTTTTTTTTGAGTGGTTTTAACCCAAAGGGTAGATTTTTTTGATATTTTGATATTAATACCATGCGTTCTAAAGTTAGCATCTTTGAAAAACAAGAGTTCAGAAAAATTATTATATGTCGCTTTTGAAGAAAAAGGATATCTACAACAAAATGATTAATCTCAAAATTTTACTATTAGTTTGCTTGGCTTCAATGCTTGGCAACTTTTTCTTAGCTGGCGCTCCTTGAGATAATTATTTTTGCATGAAAATCAAAACTTAAGCTTCTTTTGAATGTAGTTTCATGAAAAGATAGTCATTAACTTGATCACATCGTTTTTCCAATGTTAGAGGGTTAGGAAAATAAGATGAGGTCGAAAAATATTGCAAAAACTGCGCCATAAACATGCTTGAGAATGAGAAATATGATCGATATGATTTCCAGTGCTTGTTATTTTTGATTTATTTATTAAAACATGATACATGACATAAGACATCTGGCCTTTAAAATGTCACTAACGAAAACAAATCTTACAAAGTTACTAGCGTGCAACGTTTACTTCCTATTTTTCATATAACATTTCTAAGCTCTAGTATCTATGGATTGAAAAGAGCATCTATTAATGCGCAAAATTTGTATGAAATTTGTATAAATTTATTTTGAAAAATCAACTCACTAGTATTTTGATCCTATACACCACTATACTTATATACTTAAATTAACTGCTTTTCTCCGCTTTTTGCTTTTCGTGTACAATTGTGAGTAACAGCAAGTGAAGAAAATGATAATTGAAATCTAAAATCAAAGAAAAGAAAAAACTTTGCAATTGAATCCCGCTATTTAATATTTATTTGCGACAGATACGTAGTTCGTCTACGACGTGCAGGCTTCATCAGTGTCTTATTTCAAAGCGTATACGTACCTGTCGCGAATAAATATTAAATAGTGGAATTTAGTCGGTAAAAGTTTTGCCTTTCTACTATATAAATATATAGTATAAAGGTATAGAAATCACTTGGAAAACCGGAAATGGAAAGAAGGTCCTGCGGGCCGAATATTATATACCATTCGACTCAGTTTCGAAAACTGAGCATTTTCTGTGTGTGTGTATGTATGTGTGTGTGTGTGTGTGTGTGTATGTAACGCTTTTAATCTCACTCACTTTTCTCGGAGATGGCTGGACCGATTTTAATGTCCTTAGTGTCAAATGAAAGGTCTAGGTGTCCCATTGGTCGCTATTGAATTTCATTTTAATCGGACTTTTAGTTCAAAAGTTATGTATAAAAATACGAAAAATATGGGACTTCATTATCTCATAGATCCCTTAACCGATTTGAACAAAATTGATTGCATATGAAAGAGGAGCCTTACAAACCCTTAACTTCCAAATTTCATGATGATTGGACTTGTAGTTTGAAAGTTACATAAAGAAATGTGAAAAAATAGGATTTAAAACATATTTTTGTAACATTTAAGAATTAATTCAATGAAAAACATCACACATTTTATTATTATTTGAAAATTACTGCTGAGATCTATCAAACGAAACCGAGTTATTTAAAATCGGACGGTTCATTCAAAAGTTATTCAAAGTTTAACACTTAAGCATCGTATATTAAACCGTTAAAACGTGTGAAATCAAAACGTATCAAACAAATGTTGATTGTACTCAATGTGTGCGATGTATGTATGTATGTATGTATGTATGTATGTATGTATGTATGCATGTATGTATGTATGTATGTATGTATGTATGTATGTATGTATGTATGTATGTATGTATGTATGTATGTATGTATGTATGTATGTATGTATTTATGTATGTATGTATGTATGTATGTATGTATGTATGTATGTATGTATGTATGTATGTATGTATGTATGTGTATGTGATGACAATCTGCAATGAAATTCAAGAAAAGTGAGAAACATGTCAAAAGTCAGAAGTTTTTGAAGCCTCTTAGCGGAATACGAACTCTGAAATAAAAGAAAAGAAAAAACTTTTACCGACTAAATTCCACTATTTAATATTCGTTCGCGACAGATACGTGTACGCTTTGAAAAAAGATACTGATGAAGCCTGCATGTTGTAGGCGAGCTACGTATCTGTCGCAAATAAATATTAAATAGCGGGATTCAATTGCAAAGTTTTTTCTTTTCTTTGATTTTAGATTTGTCATTTTCTTCACTTGCTGTTACTCACAATTGCACGCAAAGCAAAAAGCGGAGAAAAGCAGTTAATTTAAGTATATAAGTATAGTGTTGTATAGGATCAAAATACTAGTGAGTTGATTTTTCCAAATAAATTTATACAAATTTCATACAAATTTTGCGCATCAATATATGCTCTTTTCAATCCATAGATACTAGAGCTTAGAAATGTTATATGAAAAATAGGAAGTAAACGTTGCACGGTAGTAACTTTGTAAGATTTGTTTTCGTTAGTGATATTTTAAAGGACAAATGTCTTATGTCATGTATCATGTTTTAATAAATAAATCAAAAATGACCAGCACTGGAAATCATATCGATCATATTTCTCATTCTCAAGCATGTTTATGGTGCAGCTTTTGCACTATTTTTCGACCTCATCTTGTTTTCCTAACCCCCTAACATTGTAAAAACGATGCGATCAAGCTAATGACTATCTTTTCATGAAAGTACATTCAAAAGAAGCTCAAGTTTCGATTTTCATGCAAAAATAATTATCTGAAGGAGCGCCAGCTAAGAAAAAGTTCAATTTCTCTTTTTCATATCTAATGCTCTATTCAGTTATTTTTTCTAATTCAGATATATTGCAAAATTGAAGCCAAGCAAACTAATAGTAAAATTTTGAGATTAATCATTTTGTTGTAGATATCCTTTTTCTTCAAAAACGAAGTATAATAATAATTTTTCTGAACTCTTGTTTTTCAAAGATGCTAACTTTTGAACGCATGGTATTAATATCAAAATATCAAAAAAAAATCTACCCTTTGGGCTAAAACCACTCAAAAAAAATATCAAAAAATATGCTATGAACACATATTTCATATTGTCAGTTCAAAACAAGTTTAGTATGTGGCTCTGAAACCCGAAAGTTAAGGCCGACCGATTATAAAACTAAATAAGGTGTTCATCAAATAACATAAATGACGCTTACAAGTATTTACGCACCCAAGGAAAGAAAATATAATTATTCTACGCAATACGTTGTGAATTTTACTGGCAAATAAGGATTTTGAGGAATACGGAACGGATATTTAAAAATATAGTCAAGTTAATTATAGATGTTCCTGAGAAATTGAATAATGATTATTGTGGCAGTAGAAAGGCTAGGTCACGCCGCTAGGTGGATTAATTCGGGTTTTTTTTTTCTTTTATTTCAGAGTTCGTATTCCACTAAGAGGCTTCAAAAACTTCTGACTTTTGACATGTTTCTCACTTTTCTTGAATTTAACATACATACATAAATACATACATACATACATACATACATACATACATACATACATACATACATACATACATACATACATACATACATACATACATACATACATACATACATACATACATACATACATACATACATACATACATACATACATACATACATACATACATACATACATACATACATACATACATACATACATACATACATACATACATACATACATACATACATACATACATACATACATACATACATACATACATACATACATACATACATACATACATACATACATACATACATACATACATACATACATAGATCGCACACATTGAATACAATCAACATTTGATTGATACGTTTTGATTTCACACGATTTAACGGTTTAATATACGGTGCTTAAGTGTTAAAGTTTGAATAACTTTTGAATGAACCGTCCGATTTTAAATAACTCGGTTTCGTTTGATAGATCTCAGCAGTAATTTTCAAATAATAATAAAATGTGTGATGTTTTTCATTGAATTAATTCTTAAATGTAACAAAAATATGTTTTAAATACTATTTTTTTCACATTTCTTTATGTAACTTTCAAACTACAAGTACAATCATCATGAAATTTGGAAGTTAAGGGTTTGTAAGTCTTCTCTTTCATATGCAATCAATTTTGTTCAAATCGGTTAAGGGATCTATGAGATAATGAAGTCCCATATTTTTCGTATTTTTATACATAACTTTTGAACTAAAAGTCCGATCAGTATGAAATTCAATAGCGACCAATGGGACACCTAGACCTTTCATTTGACACTAAGATCATTAAAATCGGTCCAGCCATCTCCGAGAAAAGTGAGTGAGATTAAAAGCGTTACATACACACACACACACACACACACACATACATACACACACACACAGAAAATGTTCAGTTTTCGAAACTGAGTCGAATGGTATATAATATTCGGCCCGCAGGACCTTCTTTCCATTTCCGGTTTTCCAAGTGATTTCTATACTTTTATACTATATATTTATATAGTAGAAAGGCAAAAAATGTGTTTGAGTATTTAAAATATTTATAACTTGATTCCCGTAAGTCCTACAATTTTGGTATGTTCAGTAACTTTGCGTTATTTTACAGGACAAACAACTTTTCTGAAGACACAATATTTCTAAAGTCATTATTTAAAAAGTTAGATCTCAACGCCATCTATAGGAATAAAAATACAACTACTTAAAATTTACGGAAAGATGCGAAATTTTATAACAAACAATGTTGCTGAAGACAATAAAGCTCTACGAAGCATATGAAAGAAGCTATGAGGTTTTGTCCGAGCGCCGGGTCAATCTGCCCCACTGTGCGACGTATCGTTACGGTGGAACGCAGACGGCGGCGATTCGCTTTTCGGCAGCAGCAGCGCCCAAGCTACTGAAAAAGGGCAACATCAAAGTTGGGTGGTCAGTGTGTGTGTTAAAAGGTATCCTTCGCATGACGAAGGAACTTACAGCCTCTCCCAGCCGAGAACCGAACATACAACATACCTTGATGCCAACTGAGAGGCAAAATATTAACATTTGTCATATTTTATTTCAGTTTGATTTTTTGTCAAATGAAAAACACTTAATTTCAACCTAAATAGCTTATTGGTGCGAAAATGGGTGCCACTACCCTACTCGTCATAAAGGCAAGCGACACGGACGGTGTCTACCAACAAAGGAGTGATCTCGCTTACAAAACTCGAGCTATAGCTCTTTTGAATACTTTCTAGCTTTCTGCTCATTGTCATTTGTTATGCTGTCAATTATAAAAGCCAACCCACAAGAACAAAATACCTACATTACAAGTTATCTTGATTTGATAAAAACAACACGCGTTTCCTTTATTCTCCCCGTTAGGCCGCCTCGCTCATCGATATTCCGTGCGCTTTTTGGACCTCACGCTAACATAGCATTTACCTGAAAATAATTCCCCGTTTCTTGCATAAACTGCCTAAGGTTAGGCTATGTTCGATTTTTTGTAAACCCCCATCCTCCCCCCCCCCCTCCTCAGGAGACTTCTGCCTGGAGAGGATTATCTGACGAGGTGATGAGGTGATGAGGTACACTGAAGGTGAACATGGTCTGTTGAAAATGCAGTTCGGGTTCTGGAAAGGGAAATCCATCGTGAATTCTATCCGGCCAGTAGTCGAGCGGGCCGCGCAGTTGTCCAAACTCGGAGATCGGTTTTGCGTCGTTGTAACGATCGACGTAAAAAACGTGCTTCAATACTGCTAGCTAGGAGGCCATTGTCGAATCGTTGCGTAGAATGCAAGTTCCGCGATATCTAAGCAGAATTCTGAAGAGTTACTACCGGAATCGGGTGCTTGTCTACGAGATCGCCAAGGGATGTAAGACGACGAACATTACGTCGCGTGTTCCGCAAGGCTCCATCCTCGGACCTACGCTGTGGAACGGGATGGATGGTGTGCTGACTTTTAAGCTGCCCAGCGGTGCGGTAATCGTCGGTTTTGCGAACGACATCACGTTATCGCTGACCGGTGAGTTGCTTGAAGAGGTGGAAATGCTGGTGGTAAACTGCCGTGAATCGCATATCAGTCCCATATGGAAATTCATCAATCGGAGAAAACAGTGATGAAAGCTATGACCATGTTTATCAAGATAAGAAAAATATCGCATGACATATCGTTATTAACTTGACTCAAGAATATGTATTACAATGTTTTTAATACTTTTGTAGTACTATACAATAAAATTATAATATTTTTGTATAAAAAAACAACAATGGGACTGATATGCCTTTATTTTGCATGACAGACTGCAGAATAATTGCATATCAGTCCCACTATGACCTAGAAACCGGTTTACGGTGTAACTGTCAAAGTTGATTGTTTCGCTTAAAGTGTTGTTTATTTAAAAGTTTTAATAACTCCTGAAAAATGTCCTCGTTAAGTTTTCTTAGAGCGTGTTATGCTTACGATGATAGTTTCGTTGAAGATTGTGTTGGTTTTGACTCGAATGATTTTGAACGGTTTTCATGTCGCGAAACAATAATTGAAAATTTTTGGTCATGTTTTGACAATTCATCAGTTTCAGCCGGTGAAATTGAGAAAACTGGTGCAAGTGTTGTAGCAGAAGAAAATGTCGACGAATCTTTGGGATTGGATTATGATTCGGATGGCAGCTTTTTTAAAAACAAACATGTCCAGACATCGTCAAAACCAACCAGAAAGCGTGCTAGAAAAGAAATTAGGAAGTTGGATAAGGCGAAAAACGGCGTCTTGCTCATTATGCTATAAGACGAAACTAAAAAAAACAATTTTGGATTGAATTACCAGAACAAAACCAGTGAACGCATATTTGATGAACGATCTGTGATGTTTGCTAACATTTTATCTATAATAAGAGTAAATATGAGTAAATAAAGTACGTAAGAGTTGATAAAATTGTGTTATCACTCATTTGAGCTTTAAAGTATGGGATATATTATATCTTCTTTCTGCGGCCACTGCTGTGGGACTGATATGCGATTACTTTTAAGATGGGACAAACTGACCTATTTTTTTATATTTTTTTAAATGAAACTAGCTATTTTTTTCTTACAACCTAAAGAACAATGATAACTAATACTATTTAGCGATTAAACTCAAAATTACAAAAAATACATATGGGACTGTTATGCGATTCACGGCAGTAAAGGCGATTGGAAAAATCGAGAACTGGTTACAGGGGATAAAGCTAACGCCTGTAAGTCGAAACGACGATATCTAAGTCAAATTACCATTGGTGAAGTCCAAACCAAAATCGAAGTAGAAAGTGACTGCAATCAGCTCGAAAGTCGAGCTGCGATTGAATGACGATAGTGGCTTTGCTTTTCATATCATTTCAATAGTCTTTACATATCAAGAAGGCAGTACTACGCAACCACCACAACTTTATCCTGCTTCTCTGTCTTAAAGCAGCAGTATAGCAGCCACACCCACAAGCTTGGTGAACATAAACGTCGTCCGTTCCTGGAAAGCACGAACACGGAAAATGTATGAGAAAATCCTAACTTGAAAGTTTCCGTTGATTTTCACTATGTAACGATTGTCAAACAATCTTTTCAAGAAAGTTATAAAATGGTTGTATCTTTTATGAATCGAATGGTATGCGAACCATCAAAATACGTTCTAAATTGAAAGAGCTATTAGCTTTCAAAATCTTTCATTCTTTCGTGACGCTGGCTTCAATCCTATTTTGGATTGATACCCTGCGGTAAGACGTAGTTCTACGTCAAAAGCTTTTGTAAGACAACAATATGATGAACAAAGAACAACGAAACAAAAAGCAAATAGACGGCAAAAAAAAATCAGAAAGGTTGTATTCCAGACACAACCGCGTAGCTGGCGTAGAACTACGTTAGGTGGATTTTTGCGAAGAAACCTTGACTTGTTTTTCACACCATATTGACGTATATGTGGCGTAAAATAGCGTTAAGTAAATAATAGTGCTAAATAATTGTATCGTATTTTTGGTAT
This sequence comes from Sabethes cyaneus, assembly GCF_943734655.1. Classification (NCBI taxonomy): domain Eukaryota; kingdom Metazoa; phylum Arthropoda; class Insecta; order Diptera; family Culicidae; genus Sabethes; species Sabethes cyaneus. Next base: position 52,830,833 of record NC_071353.1, on the reverse strand, counting down.
GTATTTTGTGTAATTTGTGATGCCAAAAAACAAATATTTTTACCAGTGCCAGAATCGGAGTACAGCCTGAATCCGTTAATTGGGTCACGATTGCGCTTCAGCTGATTCGCTAATTGAGCCGACTGACAGTAGTTTGAGATTTTTAAACTCAAAATTTTAATAGAACTTTGACATTCAAGTTGGATGGTCCAACTAACGAACACTCAATTAACAACCCGTATCTTCCTCACACACCCAGCTATTAACAAAAATTCACTCGTCAATATCAAACACTATTCACATATATGTTTTTTGATTATATCAAAAAAATGTTATGTCAAAATGGCTTGACAGTGCTACAGGTTGAGAAATCCAAATTTTTCCAAATTGAGAAAATAATTTTTCAGATCGTTTTATTCATTTTAATGATTGAAAGCTACTAAGTAAATTAAAGTTGTTTGCAAAATGCTCTGTCCCTTACTGCCTTATACTGAGTTGAACATTAGCACCACTACGGATCCCTTCTGCCTTGTCTTCTCCATCATTTTCGAAAGAATTTAATACTTGACTATTGAATAGTAAAGAATATCAGGCAACTAACTGACGCAAAGCAGCAATTGAAACATTCAAAACGATTCTTGGATAAAAGAGTCGCTGCTTTTCTTCACTTTAAGAATTGCTGCGTGACTTCCCATGCACAAATATCCCTTCAGCCGTGTTTCTTTGTAAGACAAGAGTTCCGAAAAAATCTTGCAGTACGTATTCGCGACTGCGAAAGCTATGGAGATTTTTAATCCTGTTCGCACGAAAACCCATTGTCAAAACTTGCGTAAAAACAAAAGCAAAAATACTTCCTTCACTTTTTTCGCACGCAAAAACCAAACAAATATTAGCAACTTCATAGTCGCGAATGAGGGAAAAAGGAAAGGATTGCTGCTCACTTTTCTGTGACGTCTCACCTTCAGGACATCAATTCGGACTAGATGCAATGTTTAAAAATAAACTAGGTTGAAAGAAAAAGGTGGTTTTATGCTTTAACGAAATTTTTTACTTTCAGGACATCAAACTGGACTAGGTTTGTCGCAGTTTTAAGAAATTGGGATGAGAGGACTTTATCACACTTTCTGGCATACTTCCTAAGCACAGATATCAAGTTAGTATAAGTCTACACTAGAGATGGTCGGGTAGCGGAAAGTTTACCCGAAACCCACACCCGTACCCGTACCCGCCGGGTTCGGGAATTGAAAAAAAAAATAATTTGCGGCTTCGGGTCAGGTACGGGTTCTTAATTTTTGTTGTTGAAATCGGGTACGGGTCGGGTGTATCCCTATTGATCACCTTTAACACTAAAGAGGGTCGGGTATCCGGGCCCGTACCCGTACCCGGCGAGTTCCGATCGGGTTCGGGTAACCAAAAAAATAAACTTGCGGATTCGGGTCGGGTACGGGTTTTTAATTTTTTGCTCAGTCGGGTACGGGTCGGGTTCGGGTATTCAAATTTTCATACACGACCATCTCTAGTCTACACGTCGTAAAGAATCTTTGACCTATTGGGACGAGGGGGTTTTGTTGCTTTTTTTCTAAACATAAAGTAATCGAAATCACAGTAAAACAGATGGTGTATTTAACTGTCGTCTCTGTCTGTGCAGCAAGGCGATCACAAATAAAATATATGGGATAATTTGACCTTGAAGCTGTTCGGTAATTTTTACTAATTAGTGATTGGAAAAAAATGTTACAATAGAAATCACATAATTGCTACATCTGTTATGAGTCGATCGGTATCCAAACCATGAAAATCCATTCATAATTGGCTATTAGCGTTCAAATCTTTTCGTGACGCTAGGTTGAATCCAAATTTTGGATTGACACCCTGCGGTAAGACGTAGTTCTACGTCAAAAACGACGAAGAGGCAGCAAAAGACGGCGTAATGACGATGTAAATGCGATGAAATGATAACGAAAAGGATTTGAAAAGATGGTAGAGATACGATGAAAAGTTAACGAAAAGACGACGAAAAGGAACACTAACAAGTACACCAAAATGACAAATGACAAAAGGTTGTTTTAAAAAGCGTCAAGAAGGCGACAAAACATGCTAAAAAGATAACGAAAAGATGTGGAATATTCGGCGCAAGAACAAGACAGAGGCAGTAAAAAGACAATCGGCTACAAGCAAGATAACGAAAAAATAGCGAAAAGAGATCATTATGGAAAGATGGACCAACGATGGTCTTAGTCGTCTCAGTGACAACACAAATAAAAAAAAGGAATCATTACAAAATTCTTATTGAAATAGATGGATAAGTTCATAGAATATAATTCAGACATAAAAAATATCAATATTTTCAAAAATTTTCGATTTCGCTGAATAACCGCTTTCACAGCTCTTGCTTTTACGTTAAAGCCGAAGAACCAAAAAGATGTTTATCCTGCATATTTACGATGTAAAATCACATCAATATGTTCCGATAAGCGACTACACATGGCTTATCGGGAGAACCCGACCGCCTCCCGAATTGATTGATGTCGAGCTCAACAATGGAGCTATCCGCGTTCAAAGCGGTCGGAATCGGAACGCGAACAAAGTAATTCCCACATCCCGCGCCGTGTGAGGGTAAAGTAGAGTTTAATGCTGGCGCAAACTTCCGATATGCGTAAATTGAAATTCTTTTCCAATATTCTGTTACCATTTATTTTCCCGTCCGCTCCGCACCGGGTGAAGGCACAATATCGTTATTATGAAAACAATATATTTACAGCTGAAAACTTTTTCGTGGTTTCAGCAGGGTATCCAGCCAGAATCGAAATTTTTGCGGGTGCACATTATGTTGGCACACATTATGTGATGAGAAGGGGAAGACAATATCTGGAGTCATACGTTAACCGGTTTACATTTCAATTAAGGCTCCATTAATTAGTCTGTAATATTTCCTCAGTTTAAATTCTAAATTTTAGAAATAATTACCTGAATTTTTTTTTAAACAGCACCAAATTACTCACAATGCGCAGGAGAAATATAAGCATAAGATGTATCAACTAAACGGCTGGTTTTGATTCATTTTCAGTGTTATCCTGTTGGTTTAATGCATTTGCCACACTTTTAAGTTTTCTAGTTTTCTTTTATCTCATTTCCGGTGATGCACAAGAATTTTTTCTTAGTATTTTGGAAGTATCTTGTAATCCATTAAAACGCTCAACGATGCTGTAATGTTATACCTAATCACTCATAACTACCACAACCACTTCAACGCACTATTCTAACAGAGTGAAATGTTTTAGAAGATAATTTACCCTGTCTAATGTAGAAATCTTCTCCCTTGTTATTCCTTCTCTTCACTGGCGGGCAGATTCATAGGAGAACTTCGCGGTCATTGAATTGGTTTCTTCTTCGCTAGTATGTTATCTTTCTCGAAACTTTTGGAGGCTGGTTGCTAACGTTTTAATTCAACCGCTTCTGCTACCGTGGCTACCGGATTTTGCTTGCTCCCGATCATTGGTTCAATTTGCACATTAATTTCACTTCTTCGCAACGCCACTGACTGGGGTTGGGGTTTCTTCGACTCCACAGCATCAATTTCGGCACCGGCAAACTTCGCGGAACAAATCGCCGGTCGTTACACTCGCTCCATAACTGAACACATTTCTTCGCCCAAACCAATTATCCACTGTATGTTTGAACATCTTTCGCTCTATTGGGGATTTTTGGAAATACCACCGGCAAACTGTGCATAGTTTCACCTTTTCGCACTTCGATTTCAACTTGCCACAATCAGCTGCTTCCTGTGGTGATCACCAAAGTGATCTGCATATCCTTTTGACAGAACAACTAAGAATGGTACCGAACACCTTTCGCTACCTGTAGGAAATCGCCCAGGTAACTTCACTCAAATTAACCCACGTTGGATTTTCTGGTTTAATATTCCGCGCGCACATGCACTTACATCGCTTGTACACCACCAGAACAAGCAACCACACAACCACCGTCGAGGCCAGTTCGAAGTGAACTGATGATTATCGACAGAAGAAGTCAGGAAAAAAGTGCTCCACAAAGATCACATCAGCAGCAGCAGCAGCAGCAGCAGCCGCCGTCACATTCCACCAACTGACTGTGTGTTAAGTCGCGAGAACGCCCCACGAACCCAATACTGTTACGACGCGAGACGCGATGCGACTTGTGGCGCTTTGGTCTGTTGCATGAGAGCCCCTTGCTGCACAGCAGCTGGAACCGGTCGACGATGAAAATCAAAACAGAGAATGAGCGCTCGACTGTTAATGTTGGTACGTGAGTTGCTTGCGATGAGTGCTGCGCATGGTGGAACTACAGTTTTGTTATTTGTTCTCGAATGGAAGAGCCGTAGGATTGGCTCCTGATAAGGGCCACAGAAATCGGTGCGTAACAGATGGATGAAGGGTTAGTTGCACATTTGGCGAATGATTGTTGACGTCTGCTATAGGATGAAGTGACATGTATCAGGTTATGTTTGAATATGGCAGGTCATAGGATTATTATCTTGCTTCCTGACATTTTCAAGTAGGGCTTTTACAAAGGGATTTACTTACTTACTGGTCCATGTCCGCTGGTCCGGCAGAACAAAGCGATGGAATGAGAAATCTCCAGTGCTGATGGGTAACTGTCATGGCTTTCCCCAGTTATCAGGACAGGTTCTCATCAACAACCCAGATGTGCAGCTAAGCTGCATCGCCATGAGCCTCTGGGTCTTGTTGTTCGTTGTCCTTGCGGATTCCAGTCGAACGTTTCTCTGCAGATCTCGTTCGCTCCTTTTCCCAAAGTTATAAGCCAGTAGATACGAATGATATATTGCAGCTTTGAGCGCTTTCGCAGACCTGTAAAGCCCCCATGACTTTTTTGATCCTTGCGGCTATATCAGTCTTGGTACTACAATCGGGTATTGGGTACCAAGAAATTGAAAGGCTTCCACCTGCTCAACCTGGGTCCGTCTCACACCAGCAGTAACCCTTATAAGGCCGGATAAGACGCTGTTACGCAACACCTTGCATGAGAACGCGTCGTACTGAACCGCGATTAGATGGACGAGCTTATCTGAAACTTCTCTACGCCTGAATGTGCCCCAGATGTTTTCGTGATTGGGTCAGTCAAATTCTTTTTTAAAATATACGAACTCCACTATAATTCGAAGAGTTACGATAGTGTCTACACATAATCGGCCAGCACTGCATACAGGTAGCTGCCGTCGGAGAGTAGCGTCGAGCTTCTGCTGGATCTGGTTAAAGATGACCTTACAGAGTGTTTTCAGAGTAATACAGTGCAACTTGATGTCACGCCAGTTCTTCTTCTTCTTTAGCAGCCGAGAGCCGGGGTGGCTCTTGCCGCATCGAGAATCCCTTCTCCAATGTCTTTGTTTCTGGGCTACTCCGTTGCGCGTCTCGACACACGCAAGTCGGCTTCAACCTGGTCGAGCCATCTAGCACGTTGGCTCGCTTTATTTCTGGTGCCGGTGGGGTTCTTAAAGAGAATGGATTTCACTGCACAGTCGTCCGGCATTTTTTGCGATGTGGCCGGCTCACCGTAGTATCCCAACTTTCGCCAAGTGCACGATGGGGATCTCTCCAAGCAGTGCCTGTAGCTCGCGATTCATACGCCACCTCCACTCTCCGCTTTTCGTTTGTACTCCGCCAAAAATAGTCCGCAACACCTTTCATTCAAATACGGCAAGTGCACGTATGTCCTCCGTAAGCAAAGTTACTGTCTCGAGTCCGCAGAGGACCGGTCTAATTAGCGTTTTGTCCATCGTCAGCTTTGCGCGGCGGAGTATGCTCCCAGATCGAAGCGTCTTGCAGAGAGAAAAGTAGGCTCGATTTCCAGCTTGAATGCGTTGTTGGATCTCCTTACTCGTATTATTGTCGACGGTGACCAAAGATCCCAAATAAACTAACTCATCAATCACTTCCAGTTCATCGCCGTCAATAGTCATTGTCTGTGGGGGGTAAACGCTGCTTTCTCTGGAGCCATCTATTTATTCGGAAGCATTCCATTCCTTCTATTTATTCGGTTTCTAATAATGATGTCGAGGTCGTCTGCGATGACTAGGAGTTGGCTACTGCATATTACTGAAGATCGTTTTTCTAGTTTCGATGCCCGCTCGCCGAATCACTCCTTCAGTAGCGATATTGAATAACATACAGGACAGTCCATCCCCTTTACGCAACCCTCTACGTCGAAAAGACTCGAGAGTGTCCCCGAAACACGCACGTAGCACATCACTCACTCCGGAGTAGCTTTGATCAGCCGCGTCAGTTTGACCGGAAAACCGTACTCATGCATTATCTGCCATAGCTGTTCTCGTTTAACTGTATCGTATGCTGTAGGTAGTTTCACTCACAAATCGTAGAAATTAGCCATTAAAGTGCCGTTACTAGCGGTTCTTGGCCATTTTTGTAGAGCTCTGCCGGGTGTCGATCCTTTCCGGTGGCTCTATTATTCTTCAGCTGACGAATTTCTCGCCGGACCTCTTCGAGATCGGGAGCCGGCACGCTGTTGTCGTTTGTAGGCACTCTGAGGTAAACTTCCATTGCGTCTCCTGCTGCTATATTACCGTTGAGGTGCTCATCGAAATACTGCGTCCACCTGTCGACCACCTCACGCTCATTTGTGATTAGATCCTCTCCCTCGTCCCTACACATGTCAGGTTTAGGTGTGTAGCCCTTACGAGTTTGGTTCACTTTCTCGTAAAACTGGTGCGTATCATTAGCCCAGAATAGTTGTTCCAGCTCCTCACGATCTCTGTCCTCCTTCTGGCGCTTCGGTTTATCAGTTACGCGCTTCGGGATCTTCCCTGGATGGATCCAGCCGAACTTCCTCCATAGAAGCACTGGTATAAGCTGCTGGACGTAGACACATTGGAAAAGAGTAGGGACGATACGGGTGCCGTATTTCTTGGAAAGCGTGGATCAATGTGAAGGCGCCCTCGAGAATTCTTCGCTCAACTGAATTTCTTAGCAATTTCTTTTCTTCGTTGCCACAGGGAACTGACTAACAGGCTCGAAGAATGCAATCGACTTTTGTGTCTAAATTCCGCCGATGGCGCCCTGAAGAAATAGTTTGCCAAACGCAGCATAAATTATGAATGTACCTTTACCAATATTGCTTTGTGCTGTTGTTACATATTAGCGATGGAAGCGACATCATGTTTTAGTTTACCGCGTATTGCTCGAGGGGTGCTCTATCGAGGCATTACGCGTTGATTCTACCTTTATACACACTTTTCATAAATTGCCTGTGGGTCTCTTCTCTGTGCTGTTACTGCTATGTAGGGTACAGGAGACTATTTTCAGCCTACCTCTAAATTCAGCCAATTTTCGTTTTCTTTCGCTAAATAAATACTTTGCCGATACGCAACTTTAATAATGTTATAACTATTGTCTCAAGAATGTGAATAATCTTCTGTTGTTTATTAAAAGAACATAAAAAACACTTGTTATTCCGCTAGAACTTGGCCTAGTCTGAAAAACTAGCGGCAATCGCTTAATGGGCTGAAAATATCCTCCCATATCGTAGTTGGTTTCAGTAATTTTAATATCAAATGGGAGGTTTTAACGCTACGAATATATTTGCGAAATTTCATAAAAATTTATATTACTGGTCAACAGTTATGAAATAAAAATTTGATGAAATTTATTTAAGAAATCTTTTATGGATATGAATCAAACAGAACGGTATTCTAAGAAATTATGTATAGATTTTTTATTACCAAAAATCTGTAAACTATTTTCAAGCTATGTATCTGTTAAAGATTAATACTTTTACTTGATCTTACTCAAATAAACAATATCTTACATGTATTTACTCAGCTAATTTCATCATATGTCAACGGGAATTTCAAGGCAGCGTACGATTCGGTTAAGTAAAATTAGCTGTGCCAGCATGGGTTTTCCGACGAAACAGATTAAGGGGAAACCGAAAATGGCTCAAAGATGGCTGGATAAATGGCTACCGTTTGATGCATGTATTGTTTTGTGCCTTAAAAATGCATCTGTATTGGCAGCGCACGCTTTCGCCACGAAATCAGTGCTTGCAGTACTGTTATAATTTCCTAAAACTTGTCATTTCATTTATCGATCCGCTATATATCAACAAACGCTCAGCAAAGCATAATTGCTAATGGAATAAATTTAACTGATCATAAGATCATTGCGTGTTCATAAAACGTATAATCTGGAATTAGTTAATAGATATTTGGTGGCGCACATATTTCGTTGCACTAGCGATTTCCGAAAAAAACAGCACCACGGTCTCAAAGTTTCGCCACATCAATAAGCTTTTAAAGAGCTTTCAGCTTTTGCCGCATAGATAAGCTTGGAGTAAAGTAAACACACGGAACTGGCCTTCAATGCAAACGGATTAATTAACTATCCTATTGATTCTATGCATTATTCAGTTGCTGCTGGAAATCTTTAATGAATTGGAATGAATGGATAAAGAAAACAAACCATATTTCGGGAATTTGGAGTCGCAGCGGTTGGCTGTGGATCAGCTGTGTTTTTCATTTGCAAGCTTTGCTATTTGACATATATTACTAATACTAATGCAACATTCAAATAAACGTTTAGGTTTTCAACGAACACATGAGATGTACAGTACAGTGTTTGTCGCTCTAATACAATAACGTGAGCCACTTTTGGTTTCTCCTTAAGCAGCTAAACTCCACTACTTCGTATCAAAGTGTTGCATTCGCTACCTATTTCACAGATATTTTCTACCGAAAACTGGAATTTCAAATGTTTCATCAAAAGAAAGAATGCATGTCGTCTACGTGGCCAAAATATATACATACGTTACTCTAGTTCATCGCTCATTTACGTAGATTTGATACTTTCGTAGGAGATGTTTAGGAGCTTACAGTGGAGCTTTCAGTGACTGTGTTTAGAAGAATCTGTCTTTGTAGTGGATGATTTCGGTGCTGTTGTTGGAAGATATGTTAGATGCATCGTTGAATCTAGTGAAGCTGTCGCCCTTGCTGCCCTTTACGGCAGTGGCGATAAGGAAGTTGTGGAGGTCGATGGCTCCCCTGCAACTGTGCTACTGGGCGTGTGGTTGAAGTGACTGATGTTGAACTAGTAGTCTCAGATATGGATTCCGATCAAACCGTGGCCACCGTTGATGTTGGTGACTAGGCAACTGAACTTGAACTAGTCAAGTCTGCTGTAGAGCTAGTTGATTCTTCAGTTGTTGATGTTGTTGGGTAACCCGTCGTTGAATCTGTGTTTGAAGTGGGCAGTGAACTTGCTGTCGACGTTGAAGTAGATGTTGTTGTTGTGGAAGGTGTTGATGATACCGTGGTGGTAGACGTTGTTGTCGTGGTTGGCCTTTCGGTGGTTGTAGACGTTGTTGTCGTGATTGGCCTTCCTGTGGTTGTAGAGGTTGTTGTCGTGGTTGGCCTTCCTGTAGTTGTAGACGTTGTCGTGGTTGGCCTTCCTGTGGTTGTAGACGTTGTTGTCGTGATTGGCCTTCCTGTGGTTGTAGACGTTGTTGTCGTGATTGGACGCGGTGTGGTAGTTATTGCTAGTTTCGGTTCACAATCTGCTAGGGAATCCGCAATGCTACTCTTGTCAACTGCAACTACTATGGTAGCAATCATAAATGTAAGCATTCCTACTCCCAGACATACTTTACTTTATGATCTATATGCTAACATCTGGAATAAATGGTTAAAAATAGTTTATCGAAATTAATGTTAATAAATCTAACGCGAGCTAAATAATTTTAAATGTTGGGTCACAACTTTAGACTACTTCCGCATTACCTGTAAAGCCCATTTTTGCAACTTGTCTGCTACAAATAACTACCAGTGGTTGGAGAATTCGCGAAAAAGTGATCATTTGAATCGATTAACATTCCTCATGAACATACACTATTCGCCTGCCTCGCCGATAATGAACGCATCAGCTTTGAATTTTATCACGAACAGAACCTCAATGTGAACATCAGAATTCGTTCAAAAATTGAATATTGAACATTGAGTGTGTTCGATTTTTCGCATATAGAATGCCCGGGGACGTCGGAAATTATTCAAAATAATATTACCACGAAAAGGGAATAGTTTAAAGTAGTGTTAGTGGCTTTACAAGCAGCAGTAAGCGTCAATTTGCACTTTTGCTTTGCTCACGATATTCGTATATTCAGCGATGCTACGAAGCGTGAGTGTATGTTGCTCATTGTTATAGGCGAATTGAACCACTCGCGTAGCTGGGTTATCATGATAAAAACCGTTTGCCGATGCTCGGCGTATCTATTCATTTTGCAAGTTTTCCAACCTCTGATAACTACACAACCTCATCCAACAATTTCCGTTTTTGAGTGACTGCAGTTGCCGTTCTTCAATTGGTTTTATACAATTGTGCCAATGTTGTTTACCTTGTAATCCCAAATCCAAAACGCTCAGTAATACTGGGAAGTGACTTTTAGTTAGATAAGGACAAGAATCATACAATCAAATAATCCCTGCTGAAGAGAACCGGCACGGAGACACTCCTAGTGTTATCGAGCTTATCAGAGATTATGCCTCAGCCACAATTGCATTCTGCGATTTCCGAATCGAAAAGAATAGGCACAGCAATTAAATTGGTACTCAAATGTAGCAAATATTTATGCATTGAATTTGGCATGCGTACAATTGCGTTTGAAGCAGTCGACGAAACCTTTGCGAGGTTAGTTCACCACTTATTCGTATTTGAGAAACTACACTGTAGCAGTAATGTGACATGAGCGTTGATAATAAATGACTAGTATCGTCGTCTTGACAATGCTGCAGGTTTATGCAATTTCAAAATTTCTCAAAGTGATTTTAGTGTTACATTCCATGTAAAAATGGGAACTGATTTACTCGAGTAATGGGTTCAGACCTTCGTTTGTTTCTTGTTGCTGAGTGAATTGGCCAAAATTCCGTCTCAGAACGTAATCGTCATGATATTCGAGTTCCTAGTAAATGTTTCCGCCTAAATGTTAATATCATTCATCAAAGGGCCTTGGTGGCCTTTAAGTAATAATTGAAAAAATAAAAATAAAATTGAATTTTCTATCAGATGAAAATATTACTTCGATGTATCAGCAACAGCAGAAATTATTTTAGGGAATTTTACAGTGTTGATAGCTTAGTAGTTTAAGGGGAACGCCAAAAAAGTGGCATGTATTTGGCGTTTTACGTCGATTACGATTTTACTATTATTAGTTGTTATTTTCGATATATTTGTTTGTTTGTTTTGTTTGTTATATTGCTTCACAACTCATCTGACTTAAAGTCTAAATGAACTACTATTAGTCTAACTACAAAACACTAATAATAAACTACGATAATTGTATTGTTTCCAAATGCTTGAACTTATTCAACGGTTCACCGAATTCAAAATATTCCTCTACTTGGTTGAAAGTTTTTATTCACGATGCAACTGATTCATTACGGCCAAATTCAGTGCGATGAAATCGGTTAGTCAGCAGCGACGTCGGTCTCAGAGTCCTTTGAGATGCGCGGAAATTTAGAAGCGACAGCAACTTTGGGCAGTCAATCTCGCCATTCAGCAGTTTGGCCACGAACAACGCCTGTTGCACCTTACGCCGACACTCAAGTGTATCGAGACCAAGCAAACGGCAGCGGTCAGGATATGGAGGTAAGTTATCTGGATCACGCCAAAGTGAATTCCGTAGAGCCAATCGTATAAACCTTCTCTGCGCTCGATCAATTCGAAGGTTCCAATAGAGCTGGTGCGGTGTCCAAATTAGACAAGCGTTTTCAAGAATCGGACGGACTAACGCGCAATAGAGTGCTTTAAAACAATGCGGATCAGTGAAATCTCGTCCAATTTTGGCGATAAATCCCAGCTGACGGGTTGCTTTTGAAATTATCATCGCACGATGCCGATCAAACGCCATTTTCGGGTCCAAGATCGTTACTGCAATCGACCGTTTTTAATATCTGATCATCAATTCTATAATCGAATACGATCGGCGATTTAATACGATGGAATGCCATTACCTCACATTTAGGAGTGCTGATAGTCGTAGTAGTTTGATTTACACCAATTCACAAACGTGTCCAAAAGTGTCTGAAGACGACGACAATCCTGGATGCAACGAATCGTCAAGTAAATTTTAAGATTATCAGCATATACCAGTCTGCACCCAGTTCCTAGAGCAGAGGCAGCGTCGTTGAAGAAAATAATATACAGAAGTGGACCCAAGTTACTGCCTTGAGGTACACCAGATTTATTTGTAAACGGCGACGATAATTTAGACTCAAATTTCACTTTCAGGACTCTATTGCACAGATATGAGCGTAGCCAGGTGATAAACTGTTGCGACGTACCCAGACGTAAGACTTTGTCGAGCAGTATTCTATGATTGATGCGGTCGAAGGCCGCATTTGAATCAGTATAGATCACATCCACTTGCGCCTTACGTTCCATTTCAATAATACAATTAGAAGTGAAATCTAGAAGATATAGGCTACTTCAGAATTGTCGCCGTCCGTGGTTGTTTAGTACGCCATATTATGACAATTTCACACCCCTGATGATAAGCATTTGAGATCTTTCATTCAAACGTTACACTTTTATTTTCGTTTTCACAAAGTGCTACCCAGTATAGTAAACAAAGACGTAGTACTACGTCAAAAGACGCAATCTAGAAATGGTCAGTCATCTGATATAGAATTTAGGAATTGGGTATAGAGACAAAACAGCTGCTTTAGCAGGTTTAGCAGCTAACTACAGACTGCCTAGCCGGAAAACCAAGCTGGAAAAAAAAATCTCTGCTTAAAGTCAACTGATGCAGCCCGCCTATTTTCCGTTTAACTTCGATAAGTATCCTTTTACTCATTTTTCTAACAATATTTCAATTCGAATAATTTGTCTACCACGTTTTCAGCCAAGACTTAAGTTTCGAATAAATTCTTACAGTATACCCAAGTAACCAAAAGTTCCGATAAAAGGGGATTTTTGGCTTAATCAGCCAACAAAATGATCATGAATAGAACTCTATTCAACTTCAATTTTAAGTAATTAACCGTACTTTCAAGTTCGTATTTGATGTTTAAACTTCGAAGGGAATACAAAATAACTTCTAACAGAACTAGAAAGTTCACAAAAAGTTCGCTTAAGTCGCTATATAGAACACTGTTCAGCCCAAAACGAAACTCCAATAATTTTCAAAATAAAAAAGATTGGGGGAATATTTTCCCACTTCTTCCTGTTTTGCAGATTCATGACATTTCTCATTAAATAAGGTGTTTAATTTCGGTTAATAATCGACTGTTTTTTTTTATAAATATTAATTTATTGTAACTTAACCACACACCACCAACATAAACCTCGGGGATTTGAACTCGAGTACTTCTTTTCGGTAACTTAGACGCATACCACTGCTCCGTAGCTGGAATATGCCATTTGCATCGTTTTTACTCGATGTACTAATTTCTCATTTATCACTGCCCCGAAACGAACTTACACTTAAGAACAACTCATCGGCAAAATTCATGTCACTAGCGGCGTCAGAGATGGCGCAATGCATCAGGATAGGCATGCAACGAGGAACGCTCGGGTTCAAATCCAGTAGCGGTCGGTGTTAGTTAGGCTTTTTTTTAAATGGTCTATCTTAATCGCATGAACCGACTTTACAAAAGTTAGGAGGAGGAGGCGGAGGTAGAAAATGGAAAAGTATAAAAATATAGAACTACAAGTGCTGTTTTATATACTTTTGCCAAAGTTTCTTCAGAAGCTGCTTAGCGCTCTATGCAGCGAACTCTAGGCAACTTTGAAGTTCGGTTAATTACAAGTAAAGCTGCTTAGCAAGCTATACCTCCATAGACATAAAGCTTGTTAACCTTCCTTAGACACCATTATCCGAACTCTAAGTTACTTTCTAATTGTATGTTGAACTTTCAAGCTGCTTGTTGGACTTTCAGGTTGCTACAGCTATTAACGGTACTTTGATGAGAATGAAGTTCGGTTTACAAATGTAGTGTCTGGTTGTTCAGCAAGAAAGTTCTGCGGAACTAAATTTGAACCAAATATGAACTTTCAAGTTTGTTCCTTAAGTGAACTTTTGGTTGCTTGTTGAAGGGAAGGGATTTTTGTGAGCAGCAGATGTCAGTAACGCTTTTTGTAGTTCGAGCCTTTTTAGCGTCGATCAAGACTAGGATATGTTTTGACCATTAGTATTGTTTTTATCTTTACCTTTCTCTACTCACATTATTGTTTCCTATCTGCCTTTATTTATGCGAACTTCTTTTGCTGTCTGTCTTATCCTGTCGTTCAACTTAAACCACCCTAATGAATATTTTCCCGGCTTTAGTTTCATTTGTTATTATTATTTCATTATTATATATGTACTTACTGTTCCACTATTTTGCAGTATATGTATCTTTGCCTTTCCGTTTCTAGCTATCCGTACCTTCACTCGTACTTGTGCTCGTATCTATAGTTTTAAATCAATAGTTTTAATCACTACAAGATATAACATTGTTTACATGCGACTTACTCGAAACAATATTTCCTCCCGCAAACACTTTCTTATCACCACACAGCTATCCTTTTTCGCGTTATCTTCCAACTCATTCGAGAAATCTTCTCAACTTTCAGCTTTCTATACTAAACCGTCCGATTGGTTTTAAATTTCACTATTACGATTTTAACTTCAACTATCTTGGATGACTTTCAATTTTCCATCAAGCTTCTATCCTCTGTTTGTTTTCTTCCAATTCTCACTAACATATTTTTGTTTATTTTCTCCTGTCAACTATCGCGGTCAACTTAAGTTCGTTGCACGAGAACAGGGATGGTTGCGCTCTTTTCTTTAACGGTTTACTTGCAGGAATTCAAGTTGGTCTAGGCATCAATGCGCAAATATGTTTTTTTTTCAAGATTTCGATTTGGTCTATGTTTCATAGAAATAAATATTGGCCCGCATTCTGTGAGTCGTGTGACTTAGAGTCACTGCGTATCAGGTGGGATGGCGTCTTAAAATTTTCTGGACAATCAGTGCTCTCGCAGACTGTCAATTGTTGCAAAAAAGGGTTGACAAGTTTCACGACTGGTGCCAACGCAATTTTATGACTATCAGTGTGACGAAATGTTATGTAACCACGTTGACGAGGAAAAAGAATCCTATTCTAGGTAGTTATAGAACAGGAAACGAAGAAATACAAAGATCAAACGTTGTACGTGACCTCGGGGTTTTGATCGACTCAGAACTAAGCTTCCGGGAGCATTATAGTCATATCGTGGCTAAATCTCGACGGAACCTCGGATTCATCTTCCGTATCTCAGCTGAATTTCGCGACCCATACTGCCTCCGCGCCTTGTACTTCAGCTTAGTTCGATCGGTGTTGGAAACAGCAGCTATCGTTTGGAGTCCCTTCCGTAGCGTTTGGACCCACAGAATTGAAAAAGTTCAATCGAGATTTATCAGATACGCTTTGAGACTTCTTCCTTGACGAAATCCAAATGAGCTATCGCCGTACGAAGCAAGATGCAGACTTCAGGGAATGGATACCATCCAAAAGCGAAGAAACGTTCAGAGGAAGGTCTTTGTCGGCAAACTGTTGTTGGGGCAAATCGACGCGCCGAGGATTCTCTTCAGAATAAACATAAATGCAGTACCACGACCCCTTCGACGTCGGGACTTCACGAGACTTCAGCAGTATAGAACGGATTATGCACAAAATGAGCCCATTCGAGCGATGTGTTCTTTATTTAACCAGTGTTACCATTTGTTTGACTTCAATGTTAGTGCTAGCGTTTTTCGTGACCGTGTAACAAATTATTATGTGATATCCTAGTTTATAAGTATTCATGTAGACTGTTTGTCCGATGAATGTACTCAAAATAAATAACAAATAACAAATAACAAATGACAATTAAGCATAAGCATAGGATACCGCCCGTGTGCTGCTACTCCGTTATTGACCAGAACCGATGAAAATTGCAGAATGATGACTGGAAAAAGCATACTTGGGACAGTACACTATTCCTCATTGTGCAACCTTATCAGGTCCCTGCATACTGATCAATGCCGGCGCCGGCCACGTCCGAATGCGGGTC
Source organism: Sabethes cyaneus (assembly GCF_943734655.1). Taxonomy (NCBI): domain Eukaryota; kingdom Metazoa; phylum Arthropoda; class Insecta; order Diptera; family Culicidae; genus Sabethes; species Sabethes cyaneus. The sequence continues at coordinate 52,814,781 of NC_071353.1, read as the reverse complement.
CTGGTGGGATGGAAAGGAATGTTAGTCCAATACTTGTTGCTACTAAAGACCAGGGAATCCTTTGCATCTTCACAAGTATTTCGGGAAAGGAATTGTTGTTAGTAGAAGGGGTGAGCTAGTTAAAAATCCAACTTAGTGGATAATGTAATCTGTCAAAAGTTCCGCGCGGTAAGGGTGTGTGGTTTCAGTAAAACGTCCGCGAAGTCTCTTAGCACCGATTAACTCTGATATTCAATTGTTTCAATCGAGTGTATGCTACAGATCTTAAAACTGCTTTTGTATCCCGGTAAATGAGTTACTTATTCATGTCGGCAGAAGGCGTGTTGTCTTCAAATGTCATCGAGACATATGACTGTGATATCATCGTAAGTTTAGTGCATCGACGACGAGCAGTATCTGAGAATGAACCGAAACAACACGCTCGCTCGAATGAACCCGTAATCTCATAGAATCAAAAATATGGTAATAAAAACAAAAACGATCCACGCAACTGACACAAACTATATCAATATACTCCAATACAGCACGATCTAATAGATACACAAATGGAAAATCAAATACTTATCTCAAGCTCCCATAAGATCCAAATAGTGGTCTGCAAATTTTGACCTCACCTATACACACAAAACCGCATTCTATTTCGTTGATTATTTATATAAAATGTAGCGAAAAACATTTCAAAGCAAAATAGCAATTAATTGCGAACAGGCGTATGAAACTGAAGGGTGAAGAGGCAACTTAAAGAATCTGACTAAAGAAATGACACTGGAGCTCATTTTCAGTTCGTCGAAACCAAGTGCGCATGAATCTCGATGAAATCTTCTGAATCTTTGCTCGAAAACTTGTGGAGTATCAGTCGATCAACGCGGGAGAAAATATTGACTGCAAGCAAACAGCAACAAATATCATCGTATCATCACGAAATCAATCCGTGCTGCCTAACGAAAACACCAGGCAATCAAATTTGTATCGTACAGTTCATAAAATCGCCTAAATGTTGAACTCGAAAAAATATTGTTCAACCTTTTCCTAGCAACTTTGAACAGAGTCACGCACAACAATCATCGTTGAGCAAATCAGGTTTAATGATGACAGGAGGCCGCGAGTGACTGAGCTCCAGTGTCTTTTCTTTAGTCAGATTCTTTAAGGCAACTGACATCTTTTTACGCTTCCTACACGTTTGACACAAAAAGGAAAAAAGCAAAAAAGTAACTTTGTTCGAGCGCTTACCAATACACATTCATCCGAGGCTGAAGTTAGAGCGGGCTACTCACAAATACATTTTGTCCGAGGCAAAGTTTGTTGTTAGCTAGATGAGATGCTGGCTACACGAAAAATGTATGGGAATGACATTTGTGACAGTGGGGTGATTGCGAAGCACACGCGAACAGATCGACCGCACCGACGCCATTTTTTTCACTCCTCACGATTTTTTGTTTTGTAATGTAAAACAAAAAGTAGGGTAAGGAAGAAGTTAAGCAGTGTCACCTATTTTAATCAGTTGAACGTAAATGATCCGAAATTGCACTTTTTTATTCATATTTTCAAAATCTTTTGATAGGATCATCTTCACAAATCACTTAACCATACATTTGCTTCACACAAACACAATTTTCAGCACTGATTACAACCACTCTAAAAGTCAAGCACTCAATTGTCACATACCATATTATTCACGCTCTTCCCTACTAGCACAGTTGTTACAAAGTGGTTCTGACAACCGAAATATGACTAATTTCAGTCGTAATCCGGTTGCTGCAACTAAATGGATCTAAAGTGTGCTACTTGGGTTTTTTTCTATTATCTAAGGCTTTGTCACTAGCCGAAAGTTTTATTATTTTCTAACAAAACTGTAAACAAATTCTGAATTGACGGAACCTGTTCACCACTAGCAGCAGCTGCAGCACAACTGATTAACTATCGTGTTGCCAAGACACTGGACTTTCGGTTCTGGAAATAAGAATTTTAAGTTTGAAATTAACTGAAACCTCCTATGGTGAAAACGTGGTTCAATACTTTCAAGAGAAATGTATGTTCATAATTAATTTTTCTTTATTAAAAACAACACAAAAGACAGCTTTTTCAATAATTTTCGATGATTTTCTCAGTGATTTAATAAAGCAACGATGTGTTTCAATGTTATTTGCTTTGACAACACTGTTCTGAGTCGGATCGCTTGTACTGCTATATGTTTACCTCTTTTGTTCTCCCACCATCCTTATGAACAGCGCGTGAGACGTCAAACTCGCAGTTTCCCATAAGAACACTAGAGAATAAAAGAGACGACGAATACCGTTTGCCGAACGGTGCGGTGAGTGTATGCCCCGATAAACAATTTAGACAGATGGCATTTTACGCATCTATGCCGATACGCTATGCCGATTACGCATCAGATGCCGATTAGTAGGTCGCGGATAGGAACGCAAACTTACTGAATAGGGGGAAAAGTTCGAGGGATTTTTTAAGGGGACGTAAAAAAATTCAGATTTCAGGATTGCTTAAAAAAGCACCTTGCGGGTGAAAATGGGTTCGGTCTGTTCAAAATTAGTTCCGCCGTCCCAACTTTTAAAGCGAAAAATCAAAAGTTTAGCTCAACAATAGTGTCTTCCAATGGTAACAGCTTGAAGAACTAAAGATAGCAAGAAGATTGGTATGCTGATATCCCCCACTTAGTCAACCCATCGCTTGTAATAAGGTAAAACAATCAGTGACCCGCTTAGGCTGCTTAAAACTAGTTCTTTACCCTAATTCCTCAAGATACAACTCGGACGTCCGAAAATTTTAGCTTCATCGTTCGGTAGGGTTGCCAAGTGGCCTGTTTTTGGCCGGCCCGACCGGTTTTTTAGTTGCAAAGCCGGTGGCCGGTCAATCCGGCAAAAAGGTCGGTTTTCCGACGCATGAAGCCGGATTTGTACTTTTTGCCTGGTTTAAATTTTCTGATAAATTTATTAGCATTCCTGAACATTGGATCATTGAAGATAGCTAGTTTTGCAGTGATAATACCTTGCTTCTGGCGGTAATATACATTAAATTGTCCACTAGCGCCAGGAGCAAGTAGTTTTCACTCAAAAACTAGCTATCTTCAATAATTTACACGGGAAACTGTCAACCAACTCCCACTTTCTCTCTATGCCGGTTACATGCTACCGGCGACTGTCTAACGCACATTACATATTACAGAATAATCCTCTAATATGCTGACTCCACCCCCCCCCCCCCCCCCCCCATATCTAATTTCTTTCATGTCCAGTTTCAAGCCCAATTTGCCCAATTTTAGTTGGTTTCGAGGTACGGTGCTGGTCTAACAAGCCTGTCGTCGTACATTGCGTATCAGGCGACAATTGTCGCTTAACTTCATTTAGAATTGGAACAAACTTTTGCTCATATAGTGGCGCTCTTGGTGGACAGAGTTGGAAGTTCTTGGCGTCAACGTGTCAGAAATTTTGTTAGCTTCACCTATGTATTTTTGACGTTCCGCAAAACGACTGTATTTTGTAAACAAACAACATGGAAGCCGAAGCAAGGGACACAGTTATTTGGAAAATCCATTGTGGTCTACATCTAGGCTAACTAAACAGTTGCAATTGCCCAGAAATTCCGTATGGCGCGTTATCAAACGGTATAAAGAAACATTGACGGCGATTCGGAAGCCTCATGAGGAATCCCAATATGTCGGACCATTATTTGGTCAGAATATATGGTGCTGTCCATAGTACCGTGAGGAGAATTCGACTCCGGGAAGGAAACAAGTCGTATCGAGCTAGAAAACAGCCAAACCGAGCCATAAAACCAAATAGTGTGGCCAAAATCCGTGCTCGAAAGCCATTCGACCGGGTGCTAACCCAGTTCGAGAAGTGTCTTCTAGTGGACGATGAAACCTATGTCAAGGTTGGCTTCGGGCAAATACCAGGTCAAACATTTTACTTGGCAACGGCTCGGGGGGATGTTCCTGAGAGGCGATGATCAATTCTCATTATATATAAGAATAATGGTATTATAATTTGTTTAGTACATTCTGACCTCTAAAGCTTAACAGTCGTGTCTTCTTTATCAGCGTGGTATCCGAACGCCTTTAGCTTACAATTTCGGTCGTAACAGTACTGGCGACGAGAATAAAACGCGGTTTAGAAAAAAAGTACTCGAGAAGTGAATAATTCGCGGATTACAAGTGTTAATATCGTCACCAGATTGGTGATAACGTGACCGCATGTCGATTTCGGACAAAGCAACCGAAACAAAGGTCGCAGTAATGGACAAAAGAGTGAAAGGGAAATTCCCTGTGTATATGCCCGGGCTAAATGTAAGCTCATATTTGCAGACCGTGGATATTTTTTTGCATTGAACAAAACTCCGGATGATGAAAAGGCATTGGAGTTTATTACTAGCGTTGGCCAAGAAACCGCAAATCGATTAATTGGCAGTTTTAAACCAGATAAAATAGTTAACAAAACATTTGAACAAATAGTGAACAAATTCAAACTATTGCATGAAGAAAATAAAAATGTGTTTGCTGAACGTCACCGCTTAATAGAACGGAAACAAAATGAAGGCGAATCTTTAGATGATTTTGCAATAGATTTGCAAAATATCGTTGAGCACTGTAGTGTTAGTCTCGAAACCGAAGCTACCATGGTGCAATCGATATTCGTGGCCGGAATACTGGACGGTAAAACGAGAGAAGCAATGTTACGAGAGGCTAATCATAACATGAATTTGGCACAACTCTTGGAAAAGGCTAAAACTGTAGAAACAGCTTCTACAGAATCACGAAAAATGGCAAAACCAGATGAAAGGGCGTTAAACTATGTGGGACCGAGTAGTGAAATATACCGTAAAACAGTCATTAAACCGGGAAAATTTTCCGAGCGTGTAGGAAATAGAAACATTTCTTTTCACCGTGAAAATCCTAAAGTTAGCAATGATACGGTTTGCTATAACTGTTACAATAGAGGACACTTGTCATACCATTGTACCTTACCAAAAGCCAAAAAGCCACGGTTTGAGCCGCAACGGTCTAAGAAGGTGTGGAGCAGAAAGAGAGCTTTCGATGAACGAATTAACCAGCTAGCAGCTGCTGTGGAGGATCTCAAGATGAATTTGGGGGATGACGCTGACGCTGACGATAACGAACAACTCGATGAGCTTGCAGGCAATTATTACAACCAACCTAATGGGATAAACAACGTTTTGCTTGGTAAGTCAAACAATTTGCAACCAGCTTTTGTGGAGTTAAATGTAAATGGGCAAAATCTGTTGATGGAGTGTGATACGGGGGCTTGCGCGACAATTTGTTCATTTGACACATATAAAGAAAAGTTTAGTAAATGTGCACTTCTGCCAGAGCAGAGAAAATTTTTTGTTATCTCAGGAGAGACCGTAAATGTGGTGGGTAAAATAAAAGTTACCGTAAAGCTTGGAAAGAGATTGTTAACTTTGCCTTTATTAGTAATTAGATCTCCCAAAAGCTTTGTTTCTCTACTGGGTCGAAATAGGTTGAACACGATCTGGCCAAAGTGGAGAGACGTTTTTACTATTAACACTATTCGTGAGTCGGGACGAAGGCAATGGGTAGATAGTACGGTCGCGAGATTAAAAAGTGAGTACGCATCGGTTTTCGACGACGATCTAACCGAGCCTATTAAAGATGTAGTAGTTGATATCAGAATAGATGATCAAACGAGACCTTTTGTTCATAAACCGTATACGGTTGCATTTAAACATCGTGAAAAAGTAGGCACACATTTAGATGAACTCGAAGCTAAGGGTATTCTAGAGAAAATAGAATATGCGGAATGGGCTTCTCCCATAGTCGTGGTAGTGAAACCAAACAAAAAAGATATCCGTATTTGCATGGATGGATCGAAACTGTTAACCCTCACATTGTAACACACCATTATCCCCTCCCGATTATAGATGAACTTATTACAAATAAGAGCGGGGCAAAGAAATTTGCTCTAATTGATTTGAGAGGAGCGTACCAACAACTAATAGTATCAGAAGCAGCGAAAAAGCTTTTGGTAATAAATACTCACAAAGGTCTGTATGCGTATCGCAGGTTACCTTTTGGGGTAAAGCCAGCAGCGACAATTTTCCAATCGGTCATGGACAAAATATTACTGGGCATAAAAAACGTGCAAGCTTACATTGATGATATTCTCATTTGGGCCGAGTCAGATGATGAACTATTGAATAAAATTAAAATTGTGCTAGGGCGACTGAAAATATATAATGTCAAGGTGAATGCCGAGAAATGTGAATGGTTTGTTTCCCAAGTGAAATATTTGGGTCACATTCTTTCGGAGGCAGGAGTACTGCCAAATCCGGAGAAGGTGAAAGCGATAACGGCCGTGCCAGAGCCAAAATCGAAAACACAACTAAAATCATTTCTCGGCATGGTAACTTTCTATACTAAATTTGTCCCAAAATTAAGTGTCATTCTTTCACCACTTTATAATCTTTTAAAAAAGGACAGTAAGTGGAATTGGGATATAGCCCATAAAAAAGCATTTGAGCATAGTAAATCCGCAATTTGTAGTGCGCAAGTTCTAGCACATTTTGACCCATCTAAGCCCATCACCGTGACATGCGATGCAAGTGACGAAGGAATATCAGGCATTCTAAGCCACACAATTAACAATACGGATGTGCCAATATTTTTTGTTTCACGCCGGCTATCGCAGACTGAAAAGAAATATCCCATTCTGCATAGGGAAGCGCTAGCTATCGTATTTGCACTGGAGAAGTTTTATAAATATGTATTAGGCCAAAAAGTACTTATAGTCACCGATCATAAACCACTATTAGGTATATTTGGCGGCAAGAAAGGAGGGCCTTCAGTTATCGCCACCAGGCTACAAAGATATTTCTTACGTTTATCAATATTTGATTACACTATCACGCATGTGGCAGGCAAAGATAATCAGGCAGCAGACTGCTTATCAAGATCACCATTAAATCAACGATTAAGTGCTGCGGACTTAGAAGAAAGCCAACGTTGTTCATTTAACAAGCTTAATTATTTAGTAGACGATCAAAAAGTCAACATCAATGCTAAGATCATTGCTAGTCAATCTATTTTAGATCCAATATTATCACAAGTGATAAATTATGTTCAAACCGGGTGGCCTAGCCACGTCCAAGGTAAATTCTTGAAAAACTTCTACGCGAAAAGACATGAGCTAAATGTTGAATCAAGTTGCCTAATCTTTGGCGAACGAATAGTAATTCCCCACACATTGAAAACGCCTTCCCTTCAATTACTTCATGCAAATCATAGAGGAATCCATAAAATGAAACAAATAGCGCGAAGATATATATATTGGGATGGATATAGCACGGATATAGAAAATTTTGTAAAATCATGTAAAGATTGTCAAATGTTAGGAATAGACAGATCTCCTAGGGTATATGGAAACTGGCCAGCGACACACAAGCCATTCGAACGCGTCCACGTAGATTTTTTTCATAAATTTAATCGTACCATTTTAATATTAGTCGATGCTTTTTCTCGTTGGATAGAAATTCGTCAAATGAATAAAACTAACGCTGAGAATGTTATGCACGAGATGGATAATATTTTCACCGTATTCGGTTTCGCATCGATCATTGTAAGCGATAACGGCCCACCATTCAATAGTTTTCTATTTGAAAAATACTGTGCCTCTCGAAACATAGAACACATTTTGTCTCCACCTTATCATCCAGCTAGTAATGGTTTAGCGGAGAGGGCAGTACAAACCACAAAAGCTGTGTTGGGGAAATTAATCAAAGGGAACGATGTCTGCTCCTCTTTACAGATCGACCATGAAATCAACAGGTTTTTGTTCCACCATCATCAAACACCGACAACAGAGGACAATATAATACCAAATGAATGCGTCTTTTCTTTTATTCCACGCTCAGAAATATCGGGATTGAGACCAACATCAACATTCGGCACTGAAGAAGATTCTGAACAACAACAAAATACTATTAATATCAACAGTAAAATAATTTATACCAGCAAGTCGAACGGAAGGGCATGTAGGGCAGAGGGAACGGTAGTCAAAAAATTATCAAATCTAGTATATTTAATTGATATAGACGGAGATGTTCGAAAAGCTCATAAAAATCAGTTAAAACTTATCCCACAAAAGCCGTTTGTTTTAAAAAATCATATTCAACTTAAGTCAGATCAAGAAAGCAATGACACTAGTAATAAAGAAATAAATTCAAAATGCAAGCGTACATCTATGAATAGAAAGAGATCCAGAATATTAGTAAACCAAGCTATACGCAGATCAACAAGAACTAATAAGTCTAAGTATAGAAATTTAAGCTCAATAATACAGAAAAGGAAATTAAAAAATTAATAACCCTTAATATGTGAAATATCGATTGCAATGAATAAATTGTTTTATATTCTCATTCTGAACATTCTTGTAAGTTACATTTTATATTCCTAAGCATTAAGATTTCTTTATATTTACACCATTATATTTCTATTTCTACTATAAAACGATTACTCATAATGTTTTAATTATTAGAATGTAAATATTAATTTAAAGGGGGAGATGAGAGGCGATGATCAATTCTCATTATATATAAGAATAATGGTATTATAATTTGTTTAGTACATTCTGACCTAAAGCTTAACAGTCGTGTCTTCTTTATCAGCGTGGTATCCGAACGCCTTTAGCTTACAATTTCGGTCGTAACAGTTCCAAGCAAATTTAAATTGGTTTTTGCCACCATTCCGTGATGTTATGGCCAGATTTGGTAAGCTGTCATTACAGCAAAGTCGTTCACGGATGGTATGCAGAGAAAGGGGTCCAGTTTGTTCCGAAAGACCTTAACCCACCCAATTGCCCCCAGTTCCGCCCTTTTGAGAAATACTGGGCAATCATGAAGAGGACACTCAAGGCAAAGGGAAAAAGACATCAATCAGATGAAGACGATGGACGAAGAAAGTGTGCGCCGCTTAATGAGCCATATTACAGGAAAAGTTCGAGAATTCCTTCGAAACCGTGACGAATAATTTTTTCCGTATTTTTTCTACATTTGTGTAAATGCCACATTTGTGTAAGAAAAGATCTTGAATTCAATAATAAATAACTGAAATACACGCAGTTGTTTTTTTTTTTCAATACTATCTGAAGCAAGCTTTAGGTTTGTCAAACTAGCTATTTAATCGTAATTGTAAGCAAGCTCCTTAAGTAAGCTAACTTCGCCAACTGTACACCAGTTTCAAGTCAGTTACTTAAAGTTGATTAGTGCTACAAGTCATACAAAAGTTTTCAAAATGCGAAATCATTGCCAATCACTCAAAAAAAAAAAATCAGCTTTATTCAGCAGTTATTACTTGGTGGCCTTCAGAAAGGTTGATTGAGGGATGATATTTAGATTTGGTCTGAAACATTATATGGAGCTTGTATGCATTGATAATTCTGAGCCTTCTCGCAAGAAGCATTTTTGTTGTATAATAGCTTACGAGCACTTGTTCCACGATGATTAGCTGTACAATAGTTGATTGAGCAATACTGCCAGAAACGCAGTTTGCATTAGTACTTGGACTAATGATCTGACATAAAGTAATACTTCATCGAGTAAAACATGTTATCATTACAACGATAATATCCAGCATAGCCCTACGTCACCCTTCCGTACAACCCTTAGGGTTGTATGCCTGGTAGTTTTTTAACGTAAAAGGTTCTAGTCATTACTTCTTTACTAAATAAACTTCAGTTGAAAAGTAGTCTGGATCCAGTAAACAATGGTGCTGTCATGAAATGACATATTGTTCAAGAAGGAACAACTGTGCAAAGTTTCAGCTGTATCGAAAATGGACAGGTAAAATCAATTGACGAACCTCCGTGGAATGCTTCATGTGCCAAATTGGTGACAAAAGAAAAACGTTTATTCGAGGATTTTCTCATCCGAAAAGGTTCCTAATGTACATTTGATTTTATAGAATGTTCGAAAACACATTGAATATAATTATCGTTATTACCTCTACTAAATTGCTGCTCATTTCCCGTTAAGCGCCGTAGCATTCAATTCAGTAGCAGTCGTTTTCTGTGAGTACGGCTCATTCTTTTCATAAATGACCTTCAGTCAGCACCAGTTTAATGGTCCAACTGCCCTTCAAGTGCGTTTAATTCAGCAACAAAAGGTTGGCTTCGCTATGCTACCAGCGCAAACATCTACGAAGTGAGCCTTATGCGAGTTGACACGCAGGATTGAACAAGGACAGGCCTCAAAAGATTTCAGTTATTAAATTGAATTGCAACACTCATGATAAGATGAATTCGATTTAATATCATAAATGTGAGAAACCATTTCACAGCCAGCTGTGCAGAAGGACAAATATAGCACTTGAAACTTTCAATAGTAAAATGCAATATTGTCAATACTATTTATTCGTGGTTCTCGAACAGATTACGGTCACAATGAACCATTAACAAGTGTATGTCGTGTGTTCGATCTTAGCAATGAAGTATTTGATTTGAATGTATGTATCTCGTGCTATGTTAAAGAAAAAATATCGTCATGTTTTGTCTAGCTTATAGGTATTAAATCAGTATCAGTATCATTATTATTTATTATTTATTGATAAATTTGTAGCGTAAGGCACATTCCTTATAAATTACTACAATTCAGATTCAAAGGATAATTTCAACTATCTGGATTAAATTAAAATTACTTATTAACTATTAATACTAATACAATTAGTTTTGCTGATTCCCCCCGTTGAAGTAAGCAACACAATCACGCCGAAATCCAACTACAGTACGATTATTTTTTATTTCTGGTGGAAGCAATTTCCAGATGGCAATGCCCCTTATAAAAATAGTGTTTCCGTAATGAGCTGTGTTATGTCGCGATATAACGTAACTTCTTGTTCTTAAACTACGACATGGTTGTAGCTTTTCAAATAAGTACTTAGGAGAGGAAAACTTAGTTATTTTAAATGAACATAAACAGACGCGCAGTTTTAAGAAATCATGAAAGGAACAACCTAGCAAATGCTTTTGGAGATGCGAAACTCGTGAAGAACGCGATAAGTTGTAAATATATTTAACGCAACTATTTAGGGCTACCCTCAAACGATCTTTGGACCTAGCAGCTGCATTCAAAAGAAACTCGGTTCCATAAGTAAAATGAGGCAAGATCAATGACTTAAACAGTTTAACCGTTATGTATGCAACAGGGTACCCGGGTACCTTTTCAGTTTTAAAATAGTGTTGAAGTGATAAGAACTTCAAATTGATTAATGAACAACCCTAACTTGCATTTACTATTATATTAATAAACTTTAACAAACCTTTGTATTGATTGCTATTGTGCTTATTATTGGATAAAAGGTGAGGGAACAAATAGATTTAGGAGTCAGTTGAATTTGTAGCCAATCCGTGCGTGTATAGCCAATCCGCGAGCCGAAATGTGTCGGGATAAGACTGGCAGTATTCTAACGGACGATCGTGAGGTGACGGATAGGTGGAAGCAGCACTTCGACGAACACCTGAATGGCGCCCAGGCGGAAAACCATGGCGGCGGGGAAAGCGATTTCGACGGTGCAACAAACGGGGAAGAGGTGCCAACCCCAACGATAGGCGAAGTTAAGGAGGCCATCATGCAGCTAAGGAACAACAAGTCAGCTGGAAAAGATGGCATCGGAGCGGTGCTTATTAAAATGGGACCAGAAAAGCTGGCCGTTTGTCTGCACCGACTAATTGTTAGAATTTGGGATACGGAACAGCTACCGGAGGAGTGGAAAGATGGGGTTATCTGCCCGATCTATAAAAAGGGCGACAAGTTGGACTGTGAGAACTATCGAGCGATCACCGTTCTCAATGCCACTTATAAAGTGCTGTCCCAAATCATTTTCCGCCGTCTATCACCAATTGCGAATAAATTTGTGGGAACTTATCAAGCCGGCTTCGTCGAAGGTCGGTCTACAACGGATCAAATATTTACACTGCGGCAAATCCTCCAAAAGGGCCGTGAATACAGAGTTCCCACGCATCATTTATTCGTTGACTTCAAAGCCGCATATGATACCATCGACCGGAAAGAGCTATGGAAAATCATGGACGAGAACAGCTTCCCCAGAAAGCTCATCAAACTGATTAAATCTACGATGGATGGTACGCAGTGCTGTGTTCGGATTTCGGGTGGATTGTCAAGTTCATTCGAATCACACAGAGGGCTTCGTCAAGGTGATGGTCTTTCATGCCTGCTGTTCAACATAGCGCTACAAGGTGTTATGAACCGAGCGGATATCAACACGCGGGGCACGATATTCAACAAATCTAGTCAATTCGTCTGCTTTGCCGATGACATGGATATTATCGGCACAACATCTGTGGCGGTGGCTGAACAGTACACCAGACTAAAGCGCGAAGCAGAAAAGATTGGGTTAAAGGTAAATACGTCTAAAACAAAGTACATGCTGGCCAGCGGAACCGAGGCCGAACGACACCGCTTGGGCAGTAGTATATTGATCGACGGCGATGAGTTTGAGGTAGTCGATGAATTTGTCTACCTTGGCTCACTGGTAACGGCGGACAATGATACCAGCCGTGAGATCCGGAGGCGTATTATCAGCGGAAGTCGTGCTTACTATGGGCTCCACAAGCAATTGCGGTCGAGCAGACTAAGTCCCCGTACAAAGTGCACCCTGTACAAGACGCTTATTAGACCGGTTGTTCTCTACGGGCATGAAACATGGACAATGCTCGAAGAGCAGAGTGCTGCGAGTGCTCGGAGTTTTCGAACGACGAGTGCTAAGAACGATCTTCGGCGGCGTACAGGAGAACGGAGTATGGAGGCGGAGGATGAACCATGAACTCGCACAGCTCTATGGCGAACCCAGTATCCAGAAGGTGGCTAAAGCTGGACGGATGCGATGGGCAGGGCATGTTGCAAGAATGCCGGACAACTACCCTGCAAAGATGGTGTTCGCCTCAAATCCGGTAGGAACAAGACGACCAGGAGCGCAGCGAGCAAGATGGTTAGACCAGGTGGAGCGAGATCTGGCGGAGAGTACTCGGTGTCCGAGGAATTGGAGAGCGGTAGCCCTCAACCGAGTTACATGGAGAAATTTTGTTCAACAGGCTTTGTCTTAGGACGGCAAGCCACCTAAGTAAGTAAGTATCCGTGCGTTTGCTTTTAATCAGTGCGATCCGAAATTATCCCGTCTTACAATACTGCAGACAGGATCGGCACTGTGTCACGGAATACATTCTGAAATTTTGATATCGTGGGCGATAAATTTCTTCGCGGCCGGTTTGTGGGCAAATATAATCGGATGTCGGTCACTTGTGATGAGTGTTCATGAAAGTGAATTGGAAGAGATTTCCAGGATAGTTGCTGAAAAGGTTATCGGCAAAGATAGCGATTGCGCGGGTGGTGTATCTAGTGGATTAACGGAAGAGATCCAGATTGCCCCCGAGAGTGCATCCGATTCGGAAGGAGAAACATTTGGTTCACCCACAGAAGCACGGCGAGACAGTTTTTTTGAACAATTGTCAAAAAAAGACCCACGATATAAAGTTAAATTGCAGAAGACAAAGGCTGACGATTCAATGGCGGAACAAACTCTAAAACAATTAATCGACGCGTTGCAAGTTCTGGGTGTGCGAAATACTGAACGACGATTCGACGTGCGCGACGTTAAAGATATTGTTGTAGCTTTCGACCCCGATGTCCCTACCACCCCAACGGCGGAACAATGGGTTGAAACAATTGATAAAGCTGCTGCTCTGTATAAGGCAAACGATGAGTGGAAGCTGCAGTGTGGCATCGTCAACTTGCAAGGTGCATCAAAATTGTGGTTTAGTGGTGTCGAAGTGACGACATGGCAAGAGTTCAAAACGAAATTGATACGCGATTTTCCCAGTTCGGTAGATGTGGTTAGCATACATCAGACGATGATGAGCCGAAAAAAGTTGGCTAGTGAAAGTATAGAAACGTACTTTTATAGCCATGTTGCGATGGGAAAGAAAGGAAAACTACCGGACGAAGCTATTATAAAATATATCGTATCGGGTCTAGAAGGTCGCTACGGGACCATCGCGCAGGTCGGAAGTCTACCGGATTTGTTGAAGCAGCTGAAGTGGTTGGTTGAGCTAAAAGATCTAAAGCCAGCTGAAAACAATTCTCGTGCTACGCCATCGCGATTTGTTAAGCCGGCGGGAACAATGAACATGAAATGCTATCGTTGTGGCACTGTAGGACACGTAGCTGCAACCTGTAGTGAGAAAACCAGTGCTAAAATACAAAGTGTTGAATGTTTTCGCTATAAACAAAAGGGCCACATAGCGAAAAACTGTGGCAAGTTTGGTTCTAAGGAAAAATTTAGAATCATGCAAGAGATCAGCCAACAGAGCAATTTTGTTAAAAATGTGCAAATTGGTGACTGTAACCTAGACGCGCTGTACGATTGTGGATCGGCAGTTACTACCATAAAGCAAAATTGCCGCCGTGCTTTGAGTAATATTGAACGATGTGATCTAGTGTTAATCGGGTTCGGCGGGAATAAAGTGAATGTTACGGAAAAAAGCACTGGAGTGCTAATCGTCGATGGATTAAACCTGGAATCGTCTGTGTACGTAGTCCCGAATCACGTACAAGATAATGCAGTAATTATCGGTCGAGATATTCTTGACCGTGAAGACATACGTTTCATCAAAGAAAAGGGTAGTGCCAGAATAGAACAAATTGTTTCCAGTGACTATAAAGATGAAGATGCAGCTGTTAGTGGTGGCCGGCGAGATGTGTTTAATGTTCGAGCATTTGAACCCATTGAGGCGACGGAAATCAACGTAGATGGCGAAGAAGAACGGGGAAGAATTTTAGAAGTAGTGCAACGATAACGACATTGTTTTGCGAAAAATTACCATGAAATGGGTACGGCAAAGGACTGCGAGATGGTGATCGAAATGTCTGGTTCGGAAAAGCCCGTTTATACAAAACAATATCCCCTGGAATATTCTCGGGAGAAAGTAGTTGAATCAACAGTTAGGGAGTTAATGGAAGCGAACATAATTCAGCCGTCGAAGTCACCTTATAATAGTCCGACAGTACTTGTACGAAAAAAGAATGGTGATTGGAGAATGGTCGTCGATTACAGGGCCGTAAATGCGAGAACGGTGAAAGACAACTGGCCGATGCCAATAATTGAAGATTGTCTAAACAGACTGGTTGGAGGACATTTGTTTATTGCCATGGATTTATTCCGCGGGTATCATCAAATCCCTATCGCGGAAGGCAGCCGTAAATTTACCGCATTTTCAACTCCGCATGGGCATTTTGAATATTTAAAGATGCCATTTGGTTTATCGAACGGAAGTGCAGTGTTTCAACGGATGATAGATTCAGTTATTGCGCCACTGCGGTCGTTGGGATTTGTTGCGTATTTAGACGATGTGACATTCGGAGGCGGCGATATCGAAGACGTTATGAAGAAGCTTGAAATATTTCTAGGCAAGCCGAGTGAACACTGCTTAACGGTAAATTTGGAGAAGACGCATTTCCTCAAAACATCGATCAACTTTTTGGGTCATGAGATAAGTGAAGGTGAGATTCGACCGGAAATTCAGAAAGTCGTGGCAATTCGGGAATTTCCTATTCCAATGAACGTGAGAAATGTTAGAGAGTTTCTCGGTCTCGCTAACTACTTCAGACGGTTTGTGAAGGAGTTCAGTATTACAGCGGAGCCATTAACTAGACTGACCAAGAAGGAGGCAGAATTCGTCTGGAACGAACAACAGCAGCAAGCTTTTCAGAACCTTAAAGAAGTGCTCATTAGTCGACCGGTTGTAGTTATGTACGATCCCGAGAAAGACATCGAACTACACACAGATGCGTGCTCGCATGGACTGTCGGGCGTTCTGCTGCAAAATATGGATGACGGTCTTCATGCCATCAGCTATTTCAGTCGCAAAACGTCTGAAACCGAGAATCGAAAATATAGCTATGAGCTTGAGGCTTTAGCGATTGTGGAATCAGTGGAAAGGTATAGAAAATATTTGCTAGGAAGACAGTTTCTGATTGTAACAGACTGTGAAGCCGTTAAAAAGACTGTGGAGAAGAAGCAAATGTTACCAGTAGTGGCAAGATGGTTATTAAAACTACAGGAATATGACTATGAACTAGTGCACCGGAAGGGTGAAAAGATGAAACATGTAGACTGCTTAAGCCGTAATGCCGTTGAAGAGCCGGAATGCGAAGAACCGGAACCAGTAGTGGCACATGTCATGGAAGTGAGCATTCGTGAAGACCAGTGGTTGAAGCTGTTGCAGCGGGAGGACGAAAAGCTGCACGAGATTATGACAATTTTATCAGCTCCGCCAGTGGATAACAGGGGCAGACAAATTTACAAAGAATACGCTCTGAAGGAGGAGGGCGTGATGCGAAGATGCAGTGACGGACTGAAGTGGGTGGTACCAAATCGTGCACGCTGGCGAGTGGCACGATGTTACCATGATGATGTTGGTCATAAGGGAGTGGATAAAGTGATTGAAGCGGTAAAGAAAAATTTCTGGTTTTGCCGAATGCGAAGCTACCTGAAACAGTACATCGGATCGTGTATTCATTGTGCGTATGTGAAGGGCAAAGTAGGTGCAAAGGAAGGCCTGCTGCAACCAACCGAAAAGAATCCAATTCCGTTTGATACTATTCATCTGGACCATTTAGGTCCGTTCATTCGCTCCTCGCTTCAAAATGAATATCTTGTGGTATTAGTGGATGGTTTTACGAAGTATGTGATATTGAAGGCAGTCCGTAATACAAAAACTGGCCCAGTGATCGTAATGCTAAACGAGGTGTTTGCAACCTTTGGGAAACCGAAACGCATCATCACAGATCGTGGTACTGCGTATACATCCAAGGAGTTCGAGAGTTTTTGTGTACAATTGGGAATTATACACGTGAAGGTGGCGGTTGGGACCCCGCGTGCAAACGGTCAAGTAGAGCGTGCCAATCGAAGTGTTTTGGATTCTATAAGGTGCATGGTGAAGGAGGATACCAAAAATTGGGACAAACATTTGCGAATGATTCAGTGGGGGTTGAACTCGATGGTCAACAGCACAACTAAGCTGTCACCAAACACACTTCTCTTCAGCTACAATCCTCGAGACATTGTCGAAAACCAGCTAACGATGATGTTCGCCAGTGAGTGCCCTGAAGGTCGATCGGATGAACTAAAACAGTTAGTGCAAGCGAGAATAAAGGTGGAGCAGCAGAAGCAAAAGAAATACTTCGATGAGCGGAGGAAGCCAGCCAGGAAATACTACGAAGGCGATCTCGTGCTCGTTGAAAAAGATCTGCAGGCCACCGGGCAGAGTCGGAAATTGGAAGCACGATACAAGGGGCCGTACATCGTTCAGAAAGCGCTAGGAAATGATCGCTACTTGATAGCCGATGTTCCTGGGGTACAGTTGACACAGCGTCGAACGTCGACAGTGTTCGCTGCAGAAAGGATGAAGCCATGGTTAATCAACAGGTTGGTCGAAGACAGTGACGATGACGAAACCCAATCTAATGGTTCGAGTGAAGATTAGCTTATTGCCGGGTCGGAATAAAAGCTGTGGTGTCCGATGTTGAAGTGATAAGAACTTCAAATTGATTAATGAACAACCCTAACTTGCATTTACTATTATATTAATAAACTTTAACAAACCTTTGTATTGATTGCTATTGTGCTTATTATTGGATAAAAGGTGAGGGAACAAATAGATTTAGGAGTCAGTTGAATTTGTATAGCCAATCCGTGCGTTTGCTTTTAATCAGTGCGATCCGAAATTATCCCGTCTTACAATAGTTATAACTCATTCAATTTAAAACATACGTCATTGAAATTTTGCGACATCGTAAAACTCGTTGATCTTAAGTAATTGAGGATTTTTTGATGCATATCCATAAAGGGGATTAGCAATGAGAGGCACTAGAATTTTTTATTACGTAGGAGGGCGACAAGTGTACCCGGGTACCCATGATTTGCTATGTTTAGAACTTTGGCTATCTTGAACCAATTTGGATGAAACCAGTGGTATTTGATTCGTACATTTATCTAGTTTGATTAGATAAAGCATTTGGCCATCAAATGACATGTAGTTCCCCGGAATCGGTAATTCCGGAGCAACGTCCGGTAAAACGTGGGAAGGAATTCTTGTTTTGAAAGAATATCAGCTTTCAGCAAAGCTATTAGCTTTGAACTTGACATTGTGAACCCTTTTTTCATCTTATTATGTAAATTGGTGACTTTAGATAGCATTGGCCAAGAAGAATAGGGTTCCTGTAGGGTTACAGATGGCCAGCCGGGTGCCTAATCCAATATTAGAATTGGTTTAGCGGATCTCTTAGATGTTTTGAACTAATTTGGTCAGTTTAGTACTGATTAATAATTTCGGAACTGGTTCCAAATGTATAACGGATGGTTCTACGTTTTGAACTGTTCTGATAATGCTAAGCATTATCTTGAATCCTGCGGTATCATCTGTGACCTCGTAGAAACCATTTTCGAAATAACCAAACAAAATACATCGAAATGTAAAAAATATCACCTACCGAACTAATTCCAAGAACTTTGATACCCATATTGCTAGGTTTCACCTCCAATCCTAGACTGGCCACCCATGACCCCACAGGAACCTACTCCGGAATGGCCAACCTGATTCATCTCATTATATGAAATAGTTCATTGTATGAATTTTTCGGGTTTTTATATCCGCATGACTGATTTTCCTGCAATACAATCAGTTCTCTATCTCACAGCGAACACTCTGTCGGAATTCCGGATTTTCGGGCCCCGTATGTCTTTTAATGGCCACATGGCCAGATAGTTCAAAACTAGATAAATCAAAATCGGTTTAAAATTGTTGATGTTATAACAATATAAATTTTGGATACCCGGGTACCCTTGTCGCCCTGCTAGAGGTATTTTTTTCTCGCACACATTCTCTCATCTCTCATTGTTACTTAGGTCCTTTTGAAAAGTTACGCGAGAAATGTCAATCGGTATTTAATAATTGTAAAAAAGAAGAAAACTTGTCCAGTTTGATTCTGCTATGTATGTTTTGTTCACGACAGATACGTGTTTCGCCTGCGACTTGCAACGAACTTCGAAAACAGATACTGAGGAGGCCTGCAAGTCGCGGGCGAGGTACGTGTCTGTCGTGAATGAAATGTGCATGGTGGGGTTGGATTGGATGGGTTTTCTTCTTTTTTAATTTTAGGTTTCGTATTCTACTAAGACCCTCCAAAAACTTCAGTCATTTAATAACTGACCGCGCGCGATTTCGAACGAATCGAATATGTTGACAGCACATAATTTTCGGTGCAGTAAACTGACTTCTCATAGTTTTTCCTTATATCGGTATGTCGGATCTCCACTACCTGTTTCACCACTTACCTGTTTATGGCCACGTAACCATAAACGTCCTCAAATCGTACGCGAGCTTGAATGATAGTGATCGCACCACCTACCTCGATGGATCCAGATCAATTCCTTTCTACTAACAACTCCTTCCTGTGACACTTGTGGATGATGCAGAGGATTCCTCGGTCTCTAGTAGCAGCAAGTGTCGGACTAATATTTCTTTCTCTCCCAAATTGATTGCGTGGGCGTGCCCAGCTTTGCTATTGATCATCAGATAGAATAATATCACCAGAAAATGCACACTGAGAATGATCTGCTACTCCCAAGCATCATTCTGATGGTTCTTTGTGTAATCTCAGCTGATAGATCAATAGATAGATAGATAGATCAATCGCGGGCAACTCACGGGCGGTCAAACTATGCTATACTGCTATGGGACACTCGATCGAAAGCCTGAGAAAAGTCTATTAACAATAGAAGCGCCACACGCTATGTCTGAAGGCACATATTATTTAACTTACATGCACCTCAGATTTCTCTTCACAGGATGTTAGTATTAATCAAAACAATTAATTTAGAGCAGGTTTTAAAATATTCTGTCTTGGGTTTTTTGAAAAATTCAATTTTCAAGGTTATTTAGGGGTCATTCCCTCTCAAGTGATCATATCCGTTGTAGTTGACCACATCCGATTTCAACCAAATTTTGTATAATTACTCATTCCGACCCCACCTTCATTTTCCCAAAGTTTTGTACGGGTTGATCAATCCCCCTTGCAGTGACGCTTCTCCATTTTTCCCAGATTTTCGAAAATACTCATTTTTCACTGCATGTCACTGCAAGGGGGATTGTCCAATCCATATAAAACTTAGAGAAATTAAATGTGGGGTCGGAATAGGCAATTATACCGAATTTGGTTGAAATCGGAGGTGGTCGATTACAACGAATATGATCTCTTGACAGGGGATGACCCCTAAATAACCTTGAAAATTGAATTTTTCAAAAAACCCAAAATAGAATATTTTAAGACCTTCTCTAAATTAATTGTTTTGATTAATACTAACATCCTGTGAAGAAAAATCTTTGGTGCATGTGAGTTAACTAATAAGTACCTTCGGACATAGCGTGCGCCAATCCTCTTTTATCGATCTCCTTGTGAATATCGTCATGAATCTTCGTGAATGCCGTTGTGGTATTATGACCTGTTCTAAATCCAGATTGAAAAACATTTAATAAATCATTGGACTGTATGAAGTGGACGAATTGTTGCTTTAAAAAATTTTCAAGCACTTTCGAAAGCACACTTAAAATGCTAATAGAGCGCAAGTTCGACAGGGTAGAATTGCTGGATTTTTTTCGAATTGGAATAACTTTCACAAACTTCCATGACCTCGGAAATTTGCAAGAGTTCAACCAGAGATTGAAAAGGTAGCAAAACTGAGGTGCTAAGAAGGGAAATACAATGTTAAGAAACCTGAGAGGAAAACCGTCCATACCCACTGAATCAGATTGAATTGAATTCATAGCTGAAAAAAATTCATGTTCAGTAATAACAGAGAAGTTAAAACCCTTTTCATTAAGAGGAGGTGCAGGTAAAGTAGAATTATCACGGGTGAAGTTTGAGCTGAAATGAACATTGATTTCATCAGAAGTGTGATCAAACTGATAATTATGTCGAGCAGGTTTATGAACATCAATATTTCTCAGTTTATTCCTAATAGTTTTGCTGTTATTTAAAGAAGCCATGCTTTCAGAGAGATAGTTCTTTTTTGCAATATGAATCAGGTTGGTAACCGTATTTCGAAGTCTTTTATGTTGGGCCAAGTTTAGCCATGATTTGTCAGTTTTACATAATCGATATGCTACATCTCTATCGACCATCGCGTTTAAAATAGTGTCATTGAACCATGGGTTGTTTTAAGGTCTAGATACTCGAACTGGAACTGAATTGTCGTGGAGGTCAACCAAAACCTGATTCAAAAAGTCAATGCAACATCAGGATCAGACATACTATTTAATAGAGATGAGTCGACAGTTTGAATGGCGTTTTGAAGTAATGTCATGTCAATTCTATTGTAATCTCTATAATAGTGGCAAGTTGGAGAATCGGTAATGTATGTGAACTAGCTATTAATATAGCACTAAGTTAAACTGTTGTACTGTAGGATGTTATGTTATCTGTTGTACAAGGTAAAAGACGAGAGGTTTTGTGCCCACGGGAGAAGATATGATGGCATAGAATATCACTCCGGCAGGTTTTTCCCTACCTATGCTACCGAACCATGAGTAAAATCATCCGTGAACGTAACAAAATGTGAATTACCGTCACAGGATACTGACATTACAGAACCACAAACATCATTGTGTACTATTTATACCGGTCTGGTTGTAGGTTTCTCTCTTCAGGTTTGAAACTAAGGCTTACTAATAATGCACGGTTCACATTCAAACTTTCTTAAGGGGAAACCGAAAGTGGCTCAAAGATGGCTGGATAAATGGCTACCATTCGAAGCATGTATTGTTTTGCGCCTTAAAAATGCATCTGTATTGGCAGAGCACGCTTTCGCCACGTAATCAGTGCTTCCAGCGCTGTTCTAATTTCCTAAAACTTGTGATTCAATTTATCGATCTGCTATGTATCAATAAACACTCAGCAAAACATAATTGCTAATGGAAAATAAATTTAACTGAACATATCGATCATTACGTTTTCATAAAAGCGACCAATGTATAATTTGGAATTAGTTAATAGATATTTGGTTACGCACATATTTCGTTGAACTAGCGATTTCCGAAAAAGCAGCAACACAATATCAAACTTTCGTCACATCAATGAGCTTTTAAAGAGCTTTCAACTTTCGCCGCATCGATGAGCTTAGAGTAAAGTAAACAAACAAAACGCAAACGCAGGAATCAAAAACGCGATCCGATGCAAGCGGATTAATTAAACATCCTAGTGATCCTACGCATTATTCAGTTGCTGCTGTTAATTTTGATTGAACCGGAATGCCTTGATAAAGAAAACAAACCCTTTTTCGGGATGTTTGTAGTCAGTGCGGTTGGCTGCGGACCAGCTGTTTATGTTTGCAAGCTCCGCTATTTGACATATATTACCAATACTAATGCAATATTCAAATAAACGTTTAGGTTTTTAACGAACACATGAGATATACAGTACAGTGTTTGTCGCACTAACACAATAACGTTAGCCACTTTCGGTTCCGCCTTAAATCGCCGCAATCATGATTCAGTGACATTCCATCGACTATCTTCTTTTTCATCAGTCTTACAAGATTATCAACCGCCCAGCTAGCTTCGAGGTACGATGCTGGTCTAACAAGCCAGTCGTCGTATGTTCGAATCTCGGCTAGGCGGTGCTTGCTAGTTAGAGTCAGTAGGATTGTTGCACTGGCCCCGTAATTTTCCTGTACTCTAACAGCCGGCTGCGAAGTCTGTCGATAAAGAAGGGTAATGTCTAAAGACGGTATAAACCCATGGCTTTTACAAGATTATCATTTCCGAGATGGCCGAACCTGTGATCCTGCGTCCCAACTGTCTGTTGCTAGCCACCACTTCGCCATTCTGCTCTACGACCACACGTTCGCTGTACAATACAAACTTTTTACCGGTATCCTCCAACCGTTGAAACGACAAAAGATTTAAGGACGACTCCAGAATATACAAATATCGTCCATATTTATTTGAATTTTTCCTTTGTTTACTAATGCATTGGCAACAATGCGACCTTTGTAATGCGCTAACAAACTAACACCACTGTTCGCTGTCTGAATAAGCAACCACTGGCTCGTCCAATTTCTTTAGCCTTTTGAACAATAATTGTCTAGAATACTAGCGCTGTCTAGAACACTAGCGCACCGCTCTGTCCAGAAACGATTTTGTATCCGTCATACTACCAGCAGTAGCATAGCAATGTCCAATTTCATGTCGATCATCAGCAGCCATAAACGAAATTATTTTTCTTGCACCGACATTGGTCTTCTGTGGAGCATCATATTTCGACTGCTTTACTGCTTATGACCATCGCGATTTTTATGGTCAAATTCACCAAGTCCAAAGTATTTCAATTTTCTTTTCGATTTCACAGCGAATGCAGCCCCTTCCGTATCTGCCACTATTAGCTAACCTTTGCGTTTTGCTTCTACGTTGAGATATTTCTGCGGCACGGAAACTATCATGAGATTTTCCGAAAGAGCTTTCATTGCAGTGGTGGTAACAGCTTCGTAAGAGTCTGGCATTGTTAACATAAGATGACACAACTCGACCATGACCCACAAGTAATCTAACAAAAAGCGTCCCTATTCCTTTATTCGAATAGTTTTACGCGTTATCATGTTCAGAATTAAACGACGAAAAAAGGATAGATAATTGTTTCAAATGGTTTGGTTCACTTTCAGCAGGACCGTTTAATACACGGTCAAATTAACAAAATTTACGGCAATATCTTTGCTCGTTCTGCATGCTCGGTGCGATGTAACAACGATAGATTTATGACATTTTCCAACCGGTTGAATGGCGTTCCACCAAGCTCATGGATGCCGACTGGAGCTACGGGGTAATTGGGGGTAAGATGAATACCTTAAACTATGAATACCCATAATGGGTGTTGTTCTGCCAAGAACCAACTGACTGCTAAATGTGTTGCATCATTTGAAGGTTCCATCAATAGTCTAAAGCTTTTGAACCATTTGGTGAAATCCTTTAACTTCTGATTATAATTGATTGGTTCGATAATTTTATTGCCCCTCAAATTTGCTAAATTCAGTTCGGATGGTGACCAATTTCGTATTTTGACAGATTAAAGTCAGGTAGTTATTTGACTGTTGATGAGAGTAAATACCAAGGTGTGTAAAAAATAAGTTGTAGTTACCAGACTGCTGCATTAACCGTCGTCAAGTACATACAGTGTTTTCATTTTCTGGAATAACAATTGAAAAAATAACCATGGTAACTGTAACGATTAAGATGTATAATATGGTACATGTTCCGGCGATTTTTTAACCGGAGAGAAAATTACTATTTTTAACCTGAAGTTCAAAATTTCACCAAATGACTCAGAGATTAATTGGAAAAGATTTGTAAACACCGATTCCATCATACCTCCTGCAGCGCTACGACGTCTGAGAGCACTCGAGTGCTCTTTTGGAAGTTGAGCGATCGGCAGTTCCACCGTGGAACTTCCACGTCCCGAACCGAGCGTCCCGAGCTGTCAATCCATAGTCCTTTTTCGCCACAAGGGTCTATTTCGATTGTACCAGCAGACGGTTTGCAAGGTCTGCTGCACCGAGTCTGTAGCGAAGATTTTGCCAACCGTTCATTTTACCCACAGTTTCCCTACATGTCGTTAGGAGAACATGTTCACCCGACTCTTGCAATTTCAATCCTTTCTTTTTACTCCATCCATTCACGCCGGAGTCGGATGATGGAGGTAAGTGTTAAACCAAGTGTGATTAAAGCGGCACGGATGTGCTCTTATCACTGCCAGTCGGAAGTCGAAGTTTCATGAGTTTTCCCATTGAGATTCATTTTCATGCTATCAAATCGTGAAATAATTGGCCTAATATGATTTTCAGTACCAAAATTGGTACCAAGAAGTAGACGAGTCAAACATCCGGATAACGGTATTATTATTATTAGGCCATATCATATCATACCGCCACCCACTTCCCGACGCGTCGGTGGTGCAAATTATGTTTCCGGAAAAAGCCAATAATAACAGTTATGATTACAGTTTGAGCAAAACAATAAAATCTATTAGGTACAGATGTATTCGAAACTTGCACTGAAGTGTGTCTAATTATACGTTTGAGTTTCCTAAAATAGTAAATGGCAAAAGGGTGAATCAAGCTACAGGCAAAACTTTGATGCGATAAATCACGAACTTGCTGCCGTAGCTTTGTCAGGGTCATTCTTTTTCCTTCACATTGCAATCAGGAATATAGGTTAAAAAGTTTCCACTTTGCATTATTCTATCCGGATATTTCCGGTGAAAGTAAAGGGTCATGTGATGTGGATTTGTTTTCTCGGGGTTTACATATTATCCAGTTGCGGATAATAAATACTAAATAGCTCTATGTATATTTGAACCAACTAGTCACTCTGATGGATGTCACTTTCTGATAGACTTAGTTCAATTTCGAGACGCTTAGGAAGCATATTATAATTATAGTTATCCCTTTATCCACATGGTGCGGTCGCAATTAACCGTATCAAAGCAGTCCGTACTGTACGGCAACAAATTTACAACCTACGTTATTCTGATTAAATTTCTCAATTGAATTAATTTGGTTCTCCATGGGCAAGTGACTAAACTTTTAAAGTATGGATAAATCGTTATAGTTCCGGAAGATTAGTTTGTTTTACAGGGTGTTCAATAAGTTGGAATACACTTTAAAAATGTATTTAAAAATGAAAATACAAGATATTCTTTTCTGAGTCAATTTTTATTGAAGCAGTGCTTATTGAGAACCTTTACGACATATTTGGTGGAAGAACCCCCCCCCTTTGTGCTTTATGACGAGTTTGAGACGTTTCTCACAAGAATCACACGTGGCACGCACCTGGTCCATTGGCATTTCGTCCCAGATCTTGAAAATGAGCTTCTTAAATTGGTACATAGTGCTCACTCTTTGTTCGCTCTGCTTGGCCAGCATGTACAACCATACATAAATGTCTAGGGGATTAAGATCCGGGGAGCTGGGAGGCCACAAAGTCTTATCGAGAAAATCAGTCAAATTCTCTTGACACCACGCTTGGACGATATTCGCCGTGTGGGCCGGTGCGCCGTCCTGTTGAAAGACGTAATGATCTTTCCCGTAGAGGTTACGAAGTTCCGAGGCCGCAACCTTCCCCAGAACCTCGGCTTTATAGTACGCGGCGTTGATTTTCACGTTTTTCGCGATAAACACCAGTGGAAGCTTTCCACGCTTGGATACGCCCCCCCAACCATCACCGACGTGGCGCTCTGGAGCCGCGGGATGTTTATGTGGGACCGGGGGATGCTGGCCAACGTGAGTGCCTACAGCCGATCATTATGGACATTGTGCGGCTGTTGCAAGATGAAGAGTTTCTCATCAGAAAACACGAACTCCTGACCAGCGTGCCGCGAAAGTATCAAGTTCGCTCTGTCCAGCCTTTTCTTCGTTGTAGCCTCCGTTACCCCGTGAACCTTGCGTTTCTTGTACGGCTTGCATCCCAGGCCCTTCGTCAAGATGGTGTGGGCAGTCCCACTCGACACATCCGGGTCAACAGCGGTCTTCCGGGTCGAGCGGTTCATTTTTCGACGAACCCGCTCCCTCACCACCTTGATGGCTGCTGGCGTCCTCGCCGAACGCGGCCGCCAGGATCTAGCACGGTCCTTGGCCGAGCCCGTCTCCCGGTACCGATGAATGGTGTTATAGATGAAATTCCGCTTCACCTCGTGGGATTTCAATCGCCGAAATATGTCGCTGGGTCGCTCACCTCTCGCAACAACTTTACTTCGACGTTGCGGTACTCCTTCATCGCGCGCGGTAAACAAATAACCAATGACATCAAGTCGACACCTTGTGCGTCTGTTAGCCTATATAGGGTACGGGAGGGTATTACCATCACGCTACTAATTTCGGCATGCATTACCTTTTTTGGCTACACTTTCCTAAATAAAAACTTTGCCGCTATATAACAATATTGAAACGAATGTAGCATAGGCTTTAATGTGTTATAACTATTTTCATAAGAATGTAAGTAGTTTGCTTAATTTTATTCAATAAACATCAAAACCACTGTTTTTCCACTAACACGTAACAAGACTGAAAAAACTAGCAGCAATCGCTTACGCCTATCCGCTCATGATGATGGTTTGGAAAACGCACAATTATGATCACGTTTACTTATTCTAGAAACTAAACAGCTGTGAACATGCTATCACAGAACAATTCTACTTCTTTTTATCACGGAAGAACACAAAAATTCCCCTCAGATATAAAAATATAAACTAATTTTCATTCACTAGCCATTAGCAGCATTTTGTTTTTAATTCCAGCATATGGTGCGTTATTTACACTACTACCAATATATGTGCTGACAGATCTGGTATTTGAGTGACAACTGGCGCTAGTGTATATGAACGATTCAGTGATACACTAGCGCCAGCAGCAAGCTGTTGTCACTGCAAAACTAATTATCTTCAATGAGCCCGGAATGTAGGCAATAGCGAGAAGTTATCCATCGGTATCTCTTTTCTAGAGTGACTATATACAGAGTGGCGACAATGTCAAAATTGGAATGATAACTATCTGTCAGTGTCATTCCAATCGAGCAGACGACCTATCCAACGCGTATGCAGGAAAGAGAAAGAAAAACCTTGGAAAACCCGCATTGCATACATTTGGGATGACTTGTCGCCACTCTGTATATAGTCACTCTACTCTTTTCTTGTCTCTTTTGATCTGTTTTTGAAAAGCATTCAGTTGCTGTGCTAGCTATTTCGGCCTGTCGGATTTAAAAAACACAGACACCACTATAGAAAATGGGCTCAATTTAGCCGCAGCGACTTCATCATTTCTCACGACTATAACTCAAATTTAGTAGCGTTTTATTAAGAACAAAATACACGCCGATATTCAGTAAAAATTATTCTATCAACTGGTATAAAAATCTTGTCTCGAATAAATATTGTTTCAGCGTAGTTGGAAGTTGGAATGGGCTGGAAATACCCACCCGTACCCTATAAGGCTAAAGCTGACACCAATACCAATACACAGAATGCACATTTGTATTTGTATTTGTATTTGTATTTTGGTCGATTCATCTGACAATTTTGATATTATCTACATGAATATAAACTTAAATGTACAACAAAACTATTGCAGCATCCTAGACCTTGTCAGTCTTCTACTAAAGGCGCGTGAAGAAACGTCTCCAAAGTCAAATAATTCTTCGACCAGCGTGAAGGTGCGGATGCATGACGTCAGTGGTTCATAAAACCCGTACCCATAAACCCGTAAATTTGATGAGCGAAGCTGTCTACGTGAAGCACGAAAATCAATACGGGACAGCAGAGCCGGGGCATCTATTTCATTATTAAGCAGCTTGGCCACAAAAGTTGCTTGTTGAATCCTTCGACGACTCTCTAATGTCTCCAAATCCAAAAGCTGGCATCGGTCTACGTAGCGGGGAAGATTGTGAGGTAGACGCCAGGGTAGATGTCTCAGGGCGATACGAACAAATCTTCGTTGAACACGTTCAATTCTGGCTTTCCAACACAGGCTATGAGGATTCCAGATGACACAGGCATTCTCAAGTATTGGCCGTACCAACGCGCAGTACAATGCCTTCAAGCAATGAGGATCTGTGAAGTCTCGGGAAATTTTTGAAATGAACCCAAGTTGTTGCGAAGCTCTAGAGATGACAGCAGTATAATGTTGATTGAACACGAGCTTATTATCCCGCAGAACTCCAAGATCGCTGATTTGATCGACGCGTCCGAGAATAGCTCCGTTTATCCGGTAATCAAATGAGATGGACGTATTGCATCGGTGGAATGTTATAACCACACATTTGGCAATGCTTATTGTGAGCTTGTTTCTACTACACCAATCAGCAAAGGTATCTAACAACGCTTGCAATCGGTAGCAATCAGCGATAGATTTCACAACGAGGTAGATCTTTAGATCGTCGGCATATACCAGTGTGCATCCGGAGCCAAGCAGAATGGCTATGTCGTTAAAGTACAAGGCGAATAGCAAAGGCCCCAGGTTACTGCCTTGCGGAACACCAGAGGTATTACTGAATGCACGTGAAACTGTGGAATCCAGCTCAATTTGAGTTCCAGTTTCTATCTGTGAGATGCAGGTACTAGTGAAATCCATCAAGTTCGTCGCCACAGAACGACCGGGCATAAAACCATGCTGGTCGACTGATATATAGTTTTTGGTGCTGTTCAGAATTATACCACTTACGATGATTTCAAAAAGTTTTGATCCAGCAGAAAGACTGGTAATGCCTCTGTAGTTCCTTACATCTCGCTTTTCTCCTTTTTTAAATACGGGAAACATATGGGACTGTTTCCACAGCGTTGGAAACTTCCGTTGCTCAAACGATTTGGTGAAAATTCGACTTAAAGGCACGGCAAGAGCAGTAGCGCAGCGACATAAAATAATAGCCGGAACACCATCGGGACCAGGCGAGTAGGAGCTCTTCAATTTTTTTGCACCAGAAATGACCATTTCGGGAGTGATGTCAAAAATGTCCAGATCAACAGCACCATCGGGGACACCTGACGTAGCTATTTCAGCATCAGACTGCGTGGTACATCCACTGGCGAACACAGAAGAAAAATGATCAGCAAACAATTCGCAAGATTCAATAACAGTTGATGATTCCGTTCCGCCCAAAAATACACTAGAAGGAATAGAAGATCCTTTCCTCTTAGTGTTTACGAATGTCCAAAAGCTTTTTGGATTAGTTCGCAATCTGAATTGCGTCCGCAGTACGTGTGATTTGTAGAGGTAACTATTTAGCCTACGGTATGCATCGCTGGCAAATTTGAAAGCGCGTTTATTCTGCGGTGTTCGTTGCTTACGAAGGAGTCTCTGCTTTGCATTTCGATGCCGTTTCAATCTGTGCAACTCACTATTACTCCAGTCAGGTTTTGAAGGAGGTCTAATTCTGGGAAGATTCTCGTTCAGCCAGGTGCAAATAGCATCGCAAAACCGCAATGCCATATCATCCACATCGATCTCGTCTAATAAAGCAGCCCAATCCAGAGACAAAAGGTGATTCACAAGAACATCAAAGTTAATCCGACGATAGTTCAGAGGCGCAATTTCGAAACTGACAGCTGGAACTTCAACGGGGCATGCCAGTATAGGCAAGAATAAATCCAATGGAGGATGGGGAATATCAACAGGAATTAGCGGAGAAATAGCCCGACGTACAGCGATCTCTTGTTCAGGAAGGCAGAAAACGAGGTCCAGTGTTCGTCCGAGATTATTACGCAGTGAATTAACTTGTTTCAAGTTCAAGAATTCAAATCCATCGACCACAGCAGCGCTAGCAGCAGGAAGCGGGAGAGAATTGTTGTATTGTACTCCATCCTCTCCATTAAACCAAGAAATTTGCGGTTGGTTATAATCACCACAAATGAGAATTCTTTCTTCTGCAGACCCCTTGTCACGTAATTCACGGATTGAGAGAATATGCTCATCGATAAACTTGACAACTTTACTTCTGTCAGGTGGGATGTAAACTGCAGCAAGCAAAAACATCATTCCTTTGATAACAGCAGAAACACAAACTTGTTCGAGACAATTTCCATGTCTTAAGTTGACCAGTGAACTAGGGTACTGTTGAGCAACGGCAATCAATACGCCACCAAAACTACTTTTGTCACTATTCTTCGAGCTACGATCACAACGATACACGTTGAAGGCGGATCCAAACAGCTGAAGAGAATCGATGCAGCCGTCCAAACCGGTTTCGGTTAGCAGGATTACATCGTAGTTGCAGTCATTAGTTGCAAGGAATAGGTCGTCCACTTTAGTCCTTAAACCTCGCACATTCTGATAGTATGCACAAATACCATCCACGTCATTGGCGTGTGCAGAAAACTCCGAAACAATACTCTCTGCACGTGGAGATTCCAAGCTGGAAGCGGGAAATACATCAGCGGAAGGAATGTCCGGATTACAATTGCACTTGCCTGCATAACTGGGTTGGAAGACCCTGTCACCACACCAGCACACAGGGCAGGGACGACTGCTGGCCGCTGGCAGGAATTGCACGACTGTGGCTGAGGGATCGAGGGCTTCCATAATACCAACTTCAATGCGTCCCGCGGGACCTTCAGGTGATAATCGATGAGGGCAAACTGGTTGAAACATACTGGAAGCAATCGACGGATCAGGAGAAGTCAAGTTCAAAACAGCATCATACTTGCCTGAGATTGATTGTCGGGAGATCCCGTCACCAACCACGACCGAAGGGCCAGGACGACTTTGTTGGCAGGAACTATCAGAAAATTTCCGAATATGTAGAAATGAACTATCTGCAAGCACGACTTGGTCGGGTGGCTCAGGGACTCCCTTAGTACCGTAGGCGATGCGTCCTGTTGGCGTAGATAATCCCACGTTGTCGTCAGTAATTGGGAGTGTGGAGGTCGTTGGAGCGGCGGGAGGTTTCCGGTCTACTGTTGAATTAGTAACTGCGTCGACATGTCCTGACAAAGTGAATGGTCCATCGTACTTGTCGTTTAGAGTCACCGATCCAGAGTTGGCGTCAATCCACGGTGAAGTTTGAACTGACTGCTATGCAGCATAGTCAATTTTGAGCTTTGATTTTTTGAGACGCTTTTGATACAGTGGGCATTTTGTACTCCAGCATGCATGATTTACATCTAGCTGCTCAGCGGGCGATAGTTTTTGCTGTTCGTTTAGAGACACGCAATTAGTGCATTTTTCGGTGTTTGCTTCACATTGGCCGACAGGATGTCCTTCAGCACACTTAGGACAGCACACGGTATTGTTGCAATTAATTGCTTTGTGCCCATACTGGGAGCACTGGAAGCATCTCAGTACATCGACATATTCAACAACCTTAAACCGCTCCCACATGTGCACATGATGTGCACTTACCCAACGATGAAAAGTTGTATTCGAACTTATTGAACACCCTGTAGAACCATCGTAATAGCTCCTGATGGAAGATCGAATGTCTCCAAGGTGTTACTGTCATAAAAACAATCGTCTTACCAAGAATATAATTACGGACGCCGTAACGCAACACCGTACTGATAACCAATTTATTGGAGTTCACGTTACCATGTAGAAGAATGGTGTCTTCAGCAAAAGTAGATTAAGGTAATTCTCATGGCAAATAAAGCAAAGCCATGGGCATAAACGCCTTTAAGACACAGACTTCGTAGCCGGTTATCAAAGTACAAGACAATTACAGAGCTGGTGCATCCTACGGTTGGGCGGTAGAGAGTCAATAGGATCGTTGCACTAGTCTCGTAATTGTCCTGTATTCTAATAACCGGCTGCGAAGTCTGTCGATAAAAAAGGGTCTCATTCTTGAGGACGTTTATACCCATGGCTTTGCTTTGCTTTGCATCCTACTGACTTCAGACGTCCAGCCGAGGAGATTTTAGAAGCCACCAATGTTGGAGAACGGAGATGGATTCGCGGAAAAATCAACGTTTTTAACACAGGCATGAAATGGGATGGTCTATTGAGTTTCAGTATCGGCTACCGCTGGTTTGGAGGCCCACCGTTGTTATCGAGGCAAATAACTGGGCAATTATTGCGCCCTGAAAAATAATCCAAGTGGAACCATCTACAGCGACTTACAGCCCTAACGCAACGATTTCTGGCCAATCTCATCCGCAAAGTGAAAGGTGAGGATTTTCTTCGAGGACCACTGACAAGCACAGAATTATTTATCAAGCAATCATCAATATAAAGTTATGTAAGGGAGAAAGAGACGGACGACGGATGATTCCTAAGAAGCGACATAGAGAGAAGCCAAGATCAGTGTACCGAGAGATCTCAAAGCAACCGTCCGAGTTTTGGTTGTTCTGCGCGATATTGAATTAAATGACGGAAATTGCTTTACTTATTATATTGTTATTCTGTTAATTTGCTACCAATAAAACTCGCTTATTAAAATATTTATGACTGAATTCACTACGCCGAACACTTTTTGGGTCTTTAATCCATCGACATCTCCCCATACTGACGGCATATGGAAGAGGGTGTTGCAGACGGTGAAAAAAGTACCGTCATCCGGGGCGAAATTGTGCCAAAAAAGCATATGTGTTTGTTCTTTAGCTCCGTATACACACTATTTGGGAACTAAGTTAATTTCAAACCTGTCAATATATACTAAATTATTCAATTAACAACTACCTTAGAGATGGTTTAGTTACAATGAAACCTAGTTTTACTAGAAATGCATGAACTTTGGCACAATGTCACCCCCTAGAAGGGTGACCTAACATAAAGTTAGGCAAAAAAACTAAACAGTGAACATTAGCATATTTATAAACAATACACATAAATATCAGTATAAAGTAGTTCATATGGGGCCGTCCATGAACTAAGTGGACTATTTGGGGCAGGGGTTGGCCGCAAACAAAGCATCATACAAAAAGTATGAACGAAAATAACCTGGAGAGGTCTGAAAAAACTAAAAATGAGTTTGTGGTCAATGGACAGCCTTTATATAGCCAGTAGCGTTTCTAGGGTTAACAAGGGGGAGATATATGAAGGGGTGTAAAGAATGTGAGTGTACTGGTGTACACTGACGTATTTTTGTTGTGTATGCAAAATAGCAAGTTGATGCGATTTCTTGTTTGGGTTGGTTTATGCGAGACATTTTTTACAAGCGTTATTTCCGAGTATTTTTGATCGCGAACATTGGAACCCTGTTTAGGCTAAATAGTTTGCTAATATTATCTGTATTGTAACTGGATTTTAGTGAATTGGCCCGCTTACGGGAATAAAACAATGTTTAAGACCAGTAGTGTTGTTTTATTCAGGGTCTATTGTGAAACACACCCCCTCTTTTGTTCAGCGTTCGATGGCGTCGGCAGAGCTATGAGGTTAGGGCGGGTCAGTAACGAAACAAAAGAGGGATCGGTGAACCTATGTTCACCCAATAATGCACCCCTAATGGGTGTATCCGGCCACCTATCACACCTTCCGTAAAGGCAGAGGCTCGGATCACAGAACGGGTCTGACTCACCTTCTCCACCAATCCCGTCGGCTCAGGACACCTCGCGATGGACACTGCTCCGGTTCCTGGGTAACGCGGCTCTTTGGCGGTTATCTGTGGCCTTTCCCCCCACGGGTTCTCCTGGGTGGCTGGATCAACGGATACGGTCCACGACAACCAGTGCAGCGTCCCTTCGGCACTTTGGCACTCGCGGAACCTTTACAATAAAAGAACGGACAGATTTATTTCCGTACTTTATGGTACGTCGTGACTCGCTCACAGTCCACTTCAGAATAGAAAATCTCGGCGATGGCGTCCTACGGGTTTCCTTAATATGGCGGAAATATTCGTCACATCGTCAACTGACGTGTGTGTTTATGCTGTGGGGCGAAAAGCTCACAGAGAGCATTAAACCTGCAGTTGTTGAACGGGATGGGGGTTGATTGATGTACGGTAGGTTCGAAATAGAATAGGATGGGATCGTGATCGGTGGTTTTGGTTTGTCGTCTCCGACTCTGTTCACACTTGCCTTGTCTCCACTTTCAGTGATCCGGATTTTAGGATTCACCGGTCGGGGTGGTTATTAGGCTAATAATAGTTCAGTCGATTCCCATCTCTTGGAATCGTTACAGTGTTCCATTCTAAGTTATGAATAAATATGTTATGTTCATCATCATTTTGAATTGGGGTCACAAGTTTCTATAGATATAATAAATTTTCACAAATAAACATTTTTGTTTTTTGGCACAATCTCACCCCCGTGGCACAATCTCACCCCGGATGGCGGTACTCGAAGAGATTAAACCTGGTTGGTAAATGGCTGGTTGGAATATAGACCCCATAGTGATCGTTAGCCTCTTATCCAGCAACTCCGATCCCGACCTCCTCGTGGTACCAGCCGGAATACGAGCAACCTTAACGGAGATCGGGTACCCAACCCCGGTGGAATAAGGCACTATAAGATGGCAGCCCCATCGCAAGACTCGGAAGTGTTGACCCAGTACGGCTACACACCTAAATTAAATTACAACACTTACAAAATTCAAGCAAATTCGAAGCGGAATATTCGGCATCGACCTAGGCGACGGAATAAGGACGACGAATGGAGACTCGGTACTTGGAACTGCAGATCGCTAAATTTAGCAGATTGCGAGCGGGTGCTGATTGAACAGCTTTAACCCCGCAAATTCGGCATCATAGCTATGCAGGAAATCTGCCGCAAAGGAGAGGGTATGGAAGATCCGTGACGGAAAGGCCCAGTTTTACCAGAGCGGTGGCGCTACCAACGAACTGGGAACGGGGTGCGGATATTGATTTTGACCATTACATAGTAGCAGTACATGTGCGCTCAAAGCTGTCCACCGTATACCGGACACGTCAAAGCCGCCCTCCTCGGCTGAACATCAGGCAGCTAGATAACCCACAAGCTGCCGAGAACTACGCGCGAGTACTGAATGAGGCACTGCCTTCTTCCGAGGAGTTAGGTGTTTCAAACCTCGAAGACGGTTGGGGCAGAATACGCTCGGCCATCGGAGAGGTCGCTACCGCGGTACTAGGTATTGAGCCTCGGAGTACACAAAATGATTGGTTTGATGGGGGATGCCAACAAGCGGAGGAGGGGAAAAAACTGCTAGGAAAAATTATGTAAGTATTGCCACTAGAGAGAACCTGGCTAAATACCGACGAGTTCCCAAGCAACAATGCGAGTTTTATTGTACTCTTATTGCGGTTTTCAAGACCAATTTTGCTCTTAAATGCCATCATAAGAATGTAATAGTAATGTAGGGACGAGGGAAGGAATCTAATTACAAGCGAGCGCGAGGTGGTAGACAGATGCAAGCAGCTCTTCGATGAACACCTCAAGGGCGAAGTCGCAGAAGGAGGCAAAACGGAAATTAACCTAGGAGTGTCCATGGAAGATAGTAATGTCCTAGCACCTGATCTCCAAGTAGTCAAACGAGAAATCGGGCTGCTGAAGACCAATAAAGCCGCTGGGATGGATCGTCTACCGGCAGAACTTTATAAACATGGCGGAGAAACGCTAGCAAAGGCTCTACACATGGTTATTTCGAGGATTTGGAAGGAGGAAAAACTACCGGAGGAATGGATGGAAGGAGTGGTTTGTCCCATCTAAAAAAAGGGTGATCGGCTAGATTGCTGCAACTATCGTGGTATTGCGCTAGTAAACGCCGTCTATAAGGTACACTCCCAGATCATGTTACGCTGGTTTGAACCGATAGCACAAGGTTTCGTAGAAAATTATCAGGCGGGTTTCATGGGGGCGCAGCTACGGACCAAATTTTTACTATCCGACAGATCTTGCAGATACGTCGGGAGTACAACGTGCCACGCATCACATCTTTATTGATTTCAAAGGAGCGTACGATACAGTCGATCGAGACAAGCTATGGAAAATAATGCACGAACACGGTTTTCCGGACAAACTGACGCGACTGATCAGAGCTACATTGGATCGAGTGAGGTGTTTCGTACGCATTTCTGGGACACTCTCGAGTCCCTTCGGGACGCGGCGAGGGTTGAGACAGGGTGACGGTTTATCTTGCATGCTGTTCAACATCGCTCTTGAGGGGGTGATCCGACG
Organism: Sabethes cyaneus; assembly: GCF_943734655.1. Classification (NCBI taxonomy): domain Eukaryota; kingdom Metazoa; phylum Arthropoda; class Insecta; order Diptera; family Culicidae; genus Sabethes; species Sabethes cyaneus. The sequence goes on along the minus strand of NC_071353.1, from coordinate 52,778,109 downwards.
AGCGGGCTTCGAAACGAGAGGCACGATTTTTACCAAGGGTAGCCAACTTCTAGGCTTTGCAGATGACTTCGATATCATAGCCAGGAACTTTGCAATGGCGGAGGCAATCTACGCCAGACTGAAAACGTAGTCTAGGAGAATTGGGCTAAAAATAAATGCATCGAAGACCAAATACATGAAAGAAAGAGGCTCAAAGGAAACAAACGTGCGCCTCCCACGGACGGTAACCGTTGACGGCAACGAACTAGAAGTGGTAGAGGAGTTCGTGTATTTGGGATCGCTGGTGACCGCGGATAACAACACTAGTAAGGAGATCCAGCGGCACATCCAAGCGGGAAATTGGGCCTACTTTGCCCTTCGTAAAACGCTACGATCAGGAAGCGTACACCGCCGCACGAAGCTAACAATGTACAAAACTCTAATTAGACTGGTAGTTCTTTATGGACTTGAAGCCGTGACGCTGCTCACGGAGGACTTACGCGCCCTTGCCGTGCTCGAGCGGAAAGTGCTGCGGACGATATTTGGCGGAGTACAAACTGAAAGCGGAGAGTGGCGGAGGCGTATGAATCACGAGCTACAGGTACTGCTTGGGGAGACTCCCATCGTACATCTAGCGAAAGTTAGCAGGCTACGTTAGGCCGGACACGATGCCGGACGACAGTGCGATGAAAATAGTCCTCTTCAACAACCCCACCGGCACCAGGAACAGGGGGCCCAACGTGCACGATGGCTCGACCAGGTCGAAAGTGATTTGCGACTTCTGAGACAACTAGGAAATTGACGACGAGTGGCCCAAGATCGAGTTGAATGGAAACGAGTGAACAGCACGAGCCATTCCGGCTCTATGCTGCTGAAGAAGAAGAAGGAAATTAAATGTAGTTATTAGAAATTTTATAAAAACAGTGGAGCAACTGAAGTAAAATATGAAAAGGACGTGTTCAACATAAAATATTAAAATAAATCCAACTTTTTCTCCGAATATCTCGAAAACGGCTACATTTAAAAAAATAATTATTATGATCAATTTAGATGTAAATGACATAAAGAATTGTTATTTGTATTACAAATTAATATATTACTTGAAAATCCCAAGTTGGAAAAAAATCATGAAAGTCGTTGTTCTACAAAGTCCGTCTATGACAGTTGCTCCATCTCAGAATAACTTTTAAAAGGTTGCAAATTACTTCTATTTTTTCAAAAAAAAAAAAATAAAAATTAAAAATTTTGTCATTTACCTATTTCACGTGGAACTACCCAATGACGGAATGCAAACTACGCACGGTACGACTCCATCCGATTTATAGCAATACGGTTCTAACGGACCCTATGGTTGGTTTGACTTCAATTTGACGGCTTACAACTTTCAACGATGACTCTCTCTGTCTGATAAAGTCTGTGATATTAACTGATGGCAGCGCCAGCGCATGCGAATGACGTTCTCGTTTAGCGACTGTTATTTGAGTCTCGACTCAAGTGAAAATTTGTAACGATCTTTTTATTCGACAATGGAATGATACTCCAGTACCAGTATAATAGTAATAGTAATAAAGTATAAAGTATAAATGTAATAGTAATTGTATAAAGATAAAAGAGTGATCGCTTTTGTTAGCGCCCTTGTAGGCGCCGTTCCGTTATGCCCGACAAAATAACAATTCATTATCTATTTTTACAAATATCTTAGTCGATGTTTTCCGTACAGACAACGAGCTAATATATATATATATATATATATATATATATATATATCAACAATCAACCAAACGCAGTTTGACTCATTTGTTAAAAATGATAGCAAAAATAGTCAAAATATTAAACAGGAATATTTCCTACATTGCTGTGAAAACTATTTCAAGGTGTTCTATTTCCAGACATACAAACTAAGACTTACAGCCCCACCAACCAACAGCAAAAGAAAGGCCGAATTTTGCTTTTACAGTCTGCTCTCTACGTAGATAATAGTGAGCTGATAAGAACAGCTGATATCGAAGTCAATCGTATCCGCTGAATAAAGCACGGTGTTTCAACAATTACTCAGTGACTATCGATTGCTAACAGGGATGACTCTTGCTGTCTCATTTTCTAAATTTAGCTCTATGTGCCTATTTTAGGCACATCGGATGTCACCCTGATCGGTACGACGTGCTGGGCAATAAAATGAACCTTATCATGCTCATACACTGACAGTCGCCTGGAAAAAAATCATTGAACAGGTAGGATACAGCTATTCACGTAAATGCTTATTCAAACGATTGCTGAAAACACACAGGAACGATAGTTAATAACTTGAATTAGTGGTGATATTTTTTATTCAAAATGGCCTTCAGTGATGTTATGCGTGGTATAGCAGGTGAGCAGCTGTTCGATCGCTACTAGGCAACACCGGAGTAATTTAGTGAACTTCCAGACGTAATATTGAACAACAAACTGATCACGTTTCTCAGTGTGGCGCTGTTTGCCTTCATAATCGCCACGATTGCGCTGGCCGGTCAGAACCATAGCAATGCGGATGCCCTGGCCGAGTGTCAGTATCGATTGCAGAATGCCAATCCGATGACAACGATCGTACCGGGGGAGAGTACGACGCAAGCAGGAGCAACAACCACAGCAGAAACAGTTACAACAACTACTACAGTAGCAACTACATCAGATAGTAGTCCTGCAGGAGAAACTTCAGAAGTTCCAACTACAACTACAGAAGTAACAACTTCATCTGCATCTCCAGTAGAAATACCTAATAACAGATAAAAAAACTACGAAATCAAAGATGAGAAAAAATAATATATTCGTAATATCATGTTAAAATTACGATATTTTCTAGCTCAATTAGGGGTATTATTGCATGTTATGCCTGTTATTATATTCTTAGCTGAATCTATCAATTGTTTACGTTTAAGATATTGTCAGGAGATTCAAACTTGATATTTTTTGTTCGATGATATTCTATAATCAGGTGGGTACCATACCAAGTTTAAAAAAATCGGATCTCTAGTAGACTGCTTTTCATTTGTAACATTCTTGCAAGATTGTGCTTTTCAAATTTTGGTAACTACAGCCATGTTCCGATTTTGTCATCTCCATGTTGAATTTTGAGTTGACAAAATGGGGAAGCTAACAAAATCGGGAAATTTTTTTTTCGAATTTTTTTTTCAAAATTCAAGGCTTAAGACCTTGCAATATCGATGGCTTCTACTAAAAATTAAATTTTAACCCTCAATTGGTCAACCGAAAGCTCAATGCACAGCAATGCGGCCACAGCACACACTCCAAAACCTTTTTTGGTGCGCATTAGCTTTGAGCGGGAAAACTTGGTGTTAGGTTCACGGTTTAGGGTTATTTTTAAGTTCTATCGTCCAATGGAATTCAAATTTTGATTATTCCCCCGAAAAGTACAATAAAAAGTTTATTTTTCTTCAGTTTCAATATAATACATTGATGTGTTCTGCAAAGTTTTATAGCATATTATTACAAGACATTTTGCTGAAGACAGTAACCTTTTAGATAGAAAAATCCTATTAAAAATCGGTTAAATCCGTTATTCTATTTTGGCTGTTTTTGTAGTTGTTGTATGACTTTTTCCTGTTTTACATAGTTGTAGAAATAGTAAAAATACACAACATTGATAAATATAGTCTACCTCTATCTTTGCTTGTTTTGGAACTATAGAACTTTTACTATAAAATAAACCCTAATTTTGACCCCGAATTACTCGCAAGAAGGCATCATTTTATTCAAAAACTCTCCCCAGAGAATCAGAATAGTTTCAAGCAGGCTGAAAACTTTTATAAATCATGTTTAAAAGCTCAAAAGTTAAACTAAATATATGCAGTAGAGATATGTATAACGCGGATTTCTATAGCGCGGGTTCCACGATATTTCTATAATGCGGTTTTCCACGTATAACAAATACACGGGGCTAAACTCGAATTTTGAGCGATACTGAACAGATACGACCGTGGTGTCTTACGGTGTCTTGGTTTATCTTAAACCAAGTAGAACCTAATGAACGAAAAAGTTGTTCGCTGCTGATGAGCGAAGACCAGTAGTAGCTCGAAACGTCCGGACTAACTGGTAATTAAAAATCTTCATACTTATTTCGCCGAAAAACGTCGATTAAATCGAACAAACATTGCGGTAGCGGCGATTATCTGAAATCAACATTAGTATATAATAGTTGTAGAGGTAGTTATTATCTGCAATGTTGTTGAAATGTTCGAATCTCGGTTGGGAGAAGCTGTTAGACTCTATCTAGCACTATCTAGAACTAGGGATATTCACTAGGCTTAGAGTAAGGGATATTTTAAAATTTTTTGTTATTGTTTAGGGATGGGGGTGTGTACGAAAGTTTGCAAATCAAGCAACTAGCAACTATAAGTTTCGTAATAGTAACAAAAACTAAAGTTTTTATTTCTAAATTCAATGTTATTTTTTAATTATTGTTTCCTTTTATTAATTTCTGCGTTTTCCGCTCCAATTTTTTACGTTCACGCTCCTCAATTCTAGACTTTTTGAGTCTTTCAGATTTGCATCTTCACGTTCCATTACTAGTCGTTTTTTCTGCCGCTTCTTTTCCTCTTTTTCTTATTCTTTCTTACAAATTCCTTCGAAACCAGTAAGCCAGTTATCTACCATCTGGAACCATCCACGAAGATGCTTCTCGGTTACCTGGCCGCTTGCTAATGATAGTGTTCCTGGTGTGCGGATAGAAAATCCGGGTTTGCGACGCATAAAACCAGACATCCACTTACGTCCTGGAAATGAATAACATTTAGAATATATAAATAATGTTCAGCAACTTTTTGGGATCGGAAAAATCATGATGAGAATTTTAATTAATCATAAATACGACCGCAGTACGCGAGCATCGTTTGCCTTACACAATTTTCCAACGTGCTCTCTCATGATCCCTGCTGGTCCCAAATAGAATTAGATGCTTGCAAGTGTATTCACCTGGCCGATTGTTCCAAAACAGTGTGATCTAAAGAATCTGACTAAAGAAAAGACACTGGAGCTCAGTCACTCGCGGCCTCCTGTCATCATTAAACCTGATTTGCTCAACGATGATTGTTGTGCGTGACTCTGTTCAAAGTTGCTAGGAAAAGGTTGAACAATATTTTTTCGAGTTCAACATTTAGGCGATTTTATGAACTGTACGATACAAATTTGATTGCCTGGTGTTTTCGTTAGGCAGCACGGATTGATTTCGTGATGATACGATGATATTTGTTGCTGTTTGCTTGCAGTCAATATTTTCTCCCGCGTTGACTGTCGTTGACGTCGACTGATACTCCACAAGTTTTCGAGCAAAGATTCAGAAGATTTCATCGAGATTCATGCGCACTTGGTTTCGACGAACTGAAAATGAGCTCCAGTGTCATTTCTTTAGTCAGATTCTTTAGTGTGATCCGCTCCTTGGATGTCAGGTACTCACTCACTTGAGACAGAAGTGCGTGTCGGGAAACTTAAAGAATCTGACTAAAGAAATGACACTGGAGCTCATTTTCAGTTCGTCGAAACCAAGTGCGCATGAATCTCGATGAAATCTTCTGAATCTTTGCTCGAAAACTTGTGGAGTATCAGTCGACGTCAACGACAGTCAACGCGGGAGAAAATATTGACTGCAAGCAAACAGCAACAAATATCATCGTATCATCACGAAATCAATCCGTGCTGCCTAACGAAAACACCAGGCAATCAAATTTGTATCGTACAGTTCATAAAATCGCCTAAATGTTGAACTCGAAAAAATATTGTTCAACCTTTTCCTAGCAACTTTGAACAGAGTCACGCACAACAATCATCGTTGAGCAAATCAGGTTTAATGATGACAGGAGGCCGCGAGTGACTGAGCTCCAGTGTCTTTTCTTTAGTCAGATTCTTTAGGGAAACTGATCCTGCTTACCAACAATTAGTCGACACAATTTGCTGCTTCTTTTGTTTTGACAGGACAGTTAGTGGTTTTTTCTCCAATGTCCAATTCTTCAGTAAACGATAATGGACATCGGAATCCCGAACTGTTTACAGCTTGCGTAAACCATCATTCCGGAGTTTAAGACCTCGATAAAACGGACTTCTTCGAAGTAATGTTTACGGGAAATTTGCTTTCGGTATTTGCTGTTGAATCTAAATCAAATATTGTAATTATATTTAGGTAGGGTATTTTGCCTATCATTGAATGATTCCAATGATTGGACAGCGTCCAATAAAACGCTAATTCTAGAATAAATATACGCTCAAACCCTATAAAAGTGCACGAATTACTCACTTTGATCAGTTGTGGATCATTTCTTGTAACAATAGCGTTACATAAGGCAAGACTTAATAACAAAAATTCAAGTTAAACATTGTCATATACAATATGGGTTATAACCCTCAATTTTGTTAGCATTTCAGATAAGAAACATGTCTCACTAATTAACGTTTAAAATAATTATATTACCATATCATGCTGTACACAGCTAATAATATTCATCAATGCGCTATTTGTCAACATTTTCAAGCAAAATAAAAAATTACTTATAGTTTTTAAGTTATTAAAATTTGACTGTTTAATCATTGGACAAAAAAGCAACGATTGTCCTAAGCTTGTACAAGACCTGAAATAACATGAAAAATCCGCATTATTTCTCATTATGCATGTGTATTTGACAGTTTTTATGTTTATGGCACTGTTTACAAATGGTTTTCATTTGTACACAAAAGTTTTCCGATGAAAATTTATGTAATGGTTCTAATTTTTTATTTTATATACACACATGCTTTTAATTTTTTTGTTTTAATACAACAATTTCGAGAAAAATAGTCCTATTGCAAACTAAAGCTACTCCAGATTTGTTTAAACTATTCGTACTTGTACCTTATCTGAGAAATTTTATTATCGTGTATTTGATTTTGTGCTAAAAGTGCCTGCTCCTGAATTAGGGTAATCACAAAAATCATCATTTTAGTCTAAAGACTTGAAGAAAATTAAGAAGTTTGAATCATCGAATCGTTCCGGTCTTAATGGTACTGACAGCAAACATAAGATACTTCTATGAATATTGTAGAATGAATATTGGCTTGGACCAATTTTTTTATATAACGTTGAAAATATTTTGTTTTCTAAATTTTCGCCAACAATGGCGAGCTAGTTTTTGATATTTTTGAGAGCTAAATAATTTTTTATGATTACTTTTGAAAAATTATAAATTTTATAATTTTATTTCTTTTATAAATAAAGGTTCGATGATGGAACGAAGATGAGTGGTGCATTTTTTCAACTGTAAGGAAACGGATATTCGCAGTTTTTCAGATTATTATCTTCAAATTTGTTTCGAGTAACCAGAAGAGAAACCAACATAGTTTCGCTTGTAAAAAACAGGTCTTGCCATTAGGCCGCAGGAAATAGAAGAATAGGAAAAAGTATGCTTCGAGGCAACCGTAAAGAGAGAAAAATTTGCGGGAAAGCAACAGAAATGAAGGAGAAGAGCATCGAAGTTTAAAAGGGGAAAATAACATCCCTTAAGAAATATATTGATAAATAGTAACATGTTAACTAATTGCTGATTATTTTCAATGAATATATCTTAAAAAGTATTCATTCCTAATAGTAAGCTATCAAATTAACTTTGAGGTCGGTGTAATATATTGCATGTCCAACCATTGGACAATAAGCGTCCAACTATAGGACAATACGGTTTCAGAACTGTTCAACAATTGGGCATTCAAGCGTTGTCAAAAAATCGCATATTTTTCCACTAAAAACTTATTTATTTCGCGAAAATGACCATGTAATGTGAACATATTTTGTATCTGATTCAGATTTTTATGTTTCTGTCTATTTGTAATTATTTGTTTAGCAAATATCGTTAAAACTCAAAACTCAGAGGCTTAGCTGTGCGATCATTGGCAAATTACCCTAATAAGCGACTATCTATTGTTCATACCTGATATTTTATTAACAGCAAAATCTAATAAAACAAACTAGTTTTCAATCACGCCCGGTAAAGAACATACTATGACCAAAAGTGACAACGATGGGAAAAAACCCGAATTAATCCACCTAGCGGTGTGACCTGGCCTTTCTACTAAATCATGTTTTATTTATTAGTTTCTGAATATGTATTTATAATTCAGTTAGCCATATTTTAAACTTCAATTTACTGCGAGCAACTATTGTATTTTCCTTATTAGACTCCAGAATGAATATATGTAGTAAATCAATAATTCAAAAACCAAAGTTCCGATTGAATTTCCGATTGCAGGTAACAGTGAGAGAAGAAAATTACTTCTTAAGACTTGGGTTTTATCGGCTCATCAGTCAGCTCACTGACTGATGAGCCGATAAAACCCAAGTCTTAAGAATTATTGAATACAGTCGATAACCACGTCAAATATGAAGAAAATTACGATTGAAATGTTTTAGAGCAATTCCTGCTTAAAAGCGCTGGAAAGAGAGCCATTTTTGTTTCGACTATTTTGAATTGAAAAGAAATTTAGCTGAGGTGTTGGATGCCACGTAAGGATTCCTTTTCTATGAAACTTAGTTTTTGTTCATCAAGCGTAACTGTTCAAAAGGGCTTATTTAGAAATGAGGTCAATATTTAATATACACTAAAGTCGCTTTTTACGCGGTTTTTATACGCGGTTTTTTACGCGACTATTTTTACGCGGTTTTCGGAATTTACGCGGTTTTTACGCGGTTTGCGGAATTTACGCGGTTTTTTACGCGGTTTTCGGAATTTACGCGGCTTTTTTTACGCGGTTTTCGGAATTTACGCGGATGTGCTCAAAACGTTTAATTTTTCGCGTAGTGTTGAAATCCACAAAGTTTTTTTTTACGCGAAATTTTGGTTTTTTTTACGCGGTTTTCGGAATTTACGCGGTTTTTTTACGCAGTTTTAGGAATTTACGCGGTTTTGATTTACGCGGGACGTATCCTGCGCGTAAAAAGCGACTTGAGTGTATAGCCTAAATTATGCTCTAAAATCTGGTGAAGTGTTATCGAGACGGATACTCCTTCGAATTTGAAACAAATCTTTAAAATTTGATAAATTTTTCGAAAATACCCTAATTTTACTTTCTTTTAATAAAACTCAAACAAAATCAAATTCTACGTATAATTTTGAACAAAATATGTCACATAAACTTTTTTCTTAGGCATAGCCGTTCTCAGGTTAATGTTTAAATCTAAAAATTGTGTCCTAGGGTAATTCTACGCGAGGTATTCAAGAACCGTGTAATAGACTTTTACGGATTTAAAGCAAATTTTGTAACACTATTCGTCTTAGGTCAAAAAACAAAAACCCAAAATTGGCCCCCACGGTTGATGGGAGCACATCCTTTTCACAGAAAAGAAATTTTTGTTAAACCCTCTTAATTATTTTGCTTATATCTCCGAAAATATTTGGTTTAAGAAAAAATCATCTTTACATTTCCATAGGAAATTGACCAATAAATCCTAAAAAATATTATTTTTTAACAGCAGTGCTACGAAATACTTTTTAATTCGATTTGAAATTTCTTTTCGGTAGCTCTTCACTAGATTTTAGAGTATAATTTAGGCTATCTTCAAAAAAATATGAGACCAATCTGAGGGAACATGTTTTGAGATAATTCTCATTTTATGATTTTTATCATGATATTTCATGAAATTTTGAAGTTTTCTCTTTCAGCTAGGCCATTACAAATATTTTATAAAGTTTTTGTTCTTCTGCTGTTGGGCCATTGAGGGGGGGGCGAAAAAAAAAACAAAAAGATTTTTTTAATCGAGCAAAAAAAAATTGATTCAAGGCATTTTTACTTAAAGTTTAAACGTGAAAACCAAATCTATTCTTGCTTTGAATATATACGTTATTATTTTCCATGCGAAAATCTACGAAAAAAGACAAAAACGAAAGAAAAATTTTTCGGCCGATTTTCGGAAATTCCGTTGTTTGAATTTTCATTTCTGTTTCGTGCTAGAGGCATCAACTCAACTCGTACACTCATTTTTCGAGTTTGTTTTTCAGGCTGTAGAACCCACAGACAATTGATTTTATGAAAAAAAATTAACTCATATTCTACAAATTATTTTTTTGCCCCTCGATTTTTCAAGCCAATTTCCAAGCGGGGGTGACAAAAACTTTCGAAATTATTTGCAATGACCTTATTGAAAATACACTTAATTGTCGACAACTTTTTCTTTGATGTCATTTTGAACAGAGATATGAATTTTTAAAAACAACCTCATTTCTAAATACGCCCGTTTGATTTGTCAAACGCTTGACGAAAAAAAATAAGTTTCATAGAAAATGTATCCTTGCGTGGTATCCAACATATCAGCAAAATTTCATTTCAATCAAAAATAGTCGAATCAAACCGTTTTGTTAGTTGAGCTGGAAGTGCTCTTCATCACTTTTCCTGTATATCAATGCAAATTCCAAAACTGCAAATTGTACATATGTACATACATCATACATACTCATTTAAATATACGCACATACATACATATACACATACATACACAAATGCATACATACATACATACACAAATGCATACATACATACATACACAAATGCATACATACATACATACATACATACATACATACATACATACATACATACATACATACATACATACATACATACATACATACATACATACATACATACATACATACATACATACATACATACATACATACATACATACATACATACATACATACATACATACATACATACATACATACATACATACATACATACATACATACATACATACATACATACATACATACATACATACATACATACATACATACATACATACATACATACATACATACATACATACATACATACATACATACATACATACATACATACATACATACATACATACATACATACATACATACATACATACATACATACATACATACATACATACATACATACATACATACATACATACATACATACATACATACATACATACATACATACATACATACATACATACATACATACATACATACATACATACATACATACATACATACATACATACATACATACATACATACATACATACATACATACATACATACATACATACATACATACATACATACATACATACATACATACATACATACATACATACATACATACATACATACATACATACATACATACATACATACATACATACATACATACATACATACATACATACATACATACATACATACATACATACATACATACATACATACATACATACATACATACATACATACATACATACATACATACATACATACATACATACATACATACATACATACATACATACATTATATACAATCGACCCTTGATTGATACATTTTGGCTGCACGTTTTGAAAGTTTTAATATACAGTGCTTAGGTGCTAAAGTTTGAATAACTTTTGAACGAATCATCCGATTTTCAATAACTCGGTTTCATCTGATAGATCTCAACAGTAATTTTCAAATAACAATAAATTATAAAGTATTTCTCATTGAATTAATGCTTATATGTAACAAAAATATGTTTTAAATGCTTTTGTATCACATTTCTTTATGTAACTTTCAAACCACAAGCCCATTCATCATGAAATTTGGAAGTTAAGGGTTTGAAAGGCTCCCCTTTCAAATGCAATCAATTTTGTTCAAATCAGTTATCAAATATATAGTATAAAGGTATAGAAATCACTCGAAAAACCGGAAATTGAAAGAAGGTCCTGCGGGCCGAATGTCATATACCATTCGACTCAGTTTCGAAAACTGAGCATTTTCTGTGTGTGTGTATGTATGTGTGTGTGTATGTGTGTGTGTGTGTATGTGACGCTTTTAATCTCACTCACTTTTCTCGGAGATGGCTGGACCGATTTTAATGTTCTTAGCGTCAAATGAAAGGTCTAGGTGTCCCATTGGTCGCTATTGAATTTCATACTGATCGGACTTTTAGTTCAAAAGTTATGTATAAAAATACGAAAAATATGGGACTTCATTATCTCATAGGTCTCTTAACCGATTTGAACAATTGATTGCATATGAAAGAGGAGCCTTGCAAACCCTTAACTTCCAAATTTCATGACGATTGGACTTGTAGTTTGAAAGTTACATAAAGAAATGTGAAAAAATAGTATTTAAAACATATTTATGTAACATATAAGCATTAATTTAATGAAAAACCCGAATTAATCCACCTAGCGGCGTGACCTAGCCTTTCTACTGCCACAATAATCATTATTTAATTTCTCAGGAACATCTATTTATAATTAACTTGACTATATTTTTAAATATCCGTACCGTATTCCTCAAAATCCTTATTTGCCAGTAAAATTCCCAACGTATTGCGTAGAATAATTAAATTTTCTTTCCTTGGGTGCGTAAATACTTGTAACACCTTATTTAGTTTTATAATCGGTCGGCGTTAACTTTCGGGCTTCAGAGCCACATATGAAACTTGTTTTGAATTGACTATATAAAATATGTGTTCACAGCAGATTTTTTGATATTTTGATATTAATACCATGCGTTCAAAAGCTAGCATCTTTGAAAAACAAGAGTTCAGAAAAATTATTATTATACTTCGCTTTTGAAGAAAAAGGATATCGACAACAAAATGATTAATCTAAAAATTTTACTATTAGTTTGCTTGGCTTCAATTTTGCAATATATCTGAATTAGAAAAAATAACTGAATAGATATGCATTAGATTAGAAATGCATTAGATATGAAAAAGAGAAATTGAACTTTTTCTTAGCTGGCGCTCATTCAGATAATTATTTTTACATGAAAATCAAAACTTAAGCTTCTTTTGAATGTACTTTCATGCAAAGATAATCATTAGCTTGATCGCATCGTTTTTACAATGTTAGAGGGTTGGGAAAACAAGATGAGGTCGAAAAATAGTGCAAAAGCTGCGTCACAAACATGCTTGAGAATGGGAAATATGATCGATATGATTTCCAGTGCTTGTCATTT